>NC_133422.1:101888750-102193281 GCF_049350105.2 Macaca mulatta | reverse complement strand
GGACCAGAAGTTTGAGTGACTTGTCTAGAGTCCCAGACCAAGTCACAGATGACTACTCTTTAAGTGCTAAAGCTAGAAATTGAAATCAGTTCTGCATCATAAGTATTTTTTTCAGCAAAGCATAATAGTTATTTATAGAGTTAAACATATTTATATCTATAAAGATTTTTAAAATCACATTATGTCTTCTAGTTTATGATCTCACATTCATTAAAATGGAAAACTTTCAAGTTTAAAATTAGCTTTGATATATTCGCAAAGAGCGGTCTCTAGAGTCCTGGTTAAATAACTGAAAATCAGAGAGTAAGATGCCTCCTTCCTTCTTTCCATCCTTCCCTCTATTCTGATGTCTTATTTTAATTAGACTAGATCTCAGTACTTGAAATGCAGTAATCCTCAATTGTATATTATTGCAAACAGTTCTGTGGAATGGTTCTTTAGGAACCTCACATAACAAGCTGAGTTCAGAGACAGTGGGAAGTCCCGGAAGGTGAAGGTGTGGGTGGGACGGGACATCAGTTTTATTTGCTGAGAAGAGTTAAGTAAGCTGAAATGTCTGCTCCATTTCAAAACTAATTAATACTCCATCCTGTGGAACAGGCTAGTTTTAAAATATTCATTTAATACTTGTATCTGTAGAGTTTTTCATTATTGCAGCAGCATAATAATCTTAATACTTTCAAATGTAGTTTTGCTTATTTCAGAGAATTCTCAACCCTCACAAAAAGAGGCAACTCAAGTCTCTAGGACGTCAAAATACCGATGAAAATCTCAGATATGTATTCAAATAAGGTAATACAAAATTGAGTTTTGTGACCTGACATTTTGACGTTGTATAATTAGAAAAGCACAGAGTTTTAAAGCATCCCTGGCATGACCTATGGCCATTGCTTCCTGACTATTGCTCTGTGCAAGTAAAGAATGCAGAACAGAAACAGCCGGGATTAAATGTCAAAGGCCAGAGGTTATGTACCATGTGGCTCTCAGCAAGGCCTTACTCTCTCTCCACATATGAAGCAGGCACAGTAACTCATTTTCCTTTTATCTCATACATTAAACAAATCAAGTAATGGATTTATAATTCTTTTTTTTTAAAACTTTTAAGGTTTGAGGGTACATGTGCACGTTTGTTACATAGGTAAACACAAGTCACGGGGTTTGTTGTACAGATTATTTTATCACCCAGGTACTAAGCCCAGTATCCAGCAGTTATCTTTTCTGTTCCTCTCCCTCCTCCCACTCTCCCACCTCAAGCAGACCCCAGTGTCTCTTATTTCCTTCTCTGTATTCATAAGCTGTTATCATTTAGCTCCCACTTATAAGTGAGGCATGATGTATTTGGTTTTCTGTTCCTGTGTTAGTTTGCCAAGTGTGAAATAGAATCCAGCTCCATTTATGTTCTGGTGAAAGACATGATCTCTTTATTTTATTTTTATTTTTTCATAAGTTATTGCGGTACAGGTAGCATTTGGTTACACAAGTAAGTTCTTTAGTAGTGATTTGTGAGATTTTGGTGTACCCATCACCCGGGCAGTATACGCTGCACCGTATTTGCAGCCTTTTTTCCCTTTCCCCTGTTACATTCTTCCCCCCAAGGCACTAAAGTCCATTGTATCATTTTTATGCCTTTGCGTCCTCATAGCTTAGCTCCCACCTGTCAGTGAGAACATACGATGTTTGGTTTTCCCTTGCCGAGTTACTTCACTTAGAATAATAGTGACCTGGATGAGACTGGAAACTGCAAATGCTGTTAATTTGTTCTTTTATTTATTTTTTTTATGGTTGCAGAGATTACCGTTCAAATGACAGCAATGGCCAAGAACATCTGATTTTTGCTAGAGGAGACTCGAAGTCGCAGCCACTAGGTGGCGCAGCCTCATTGCACGCCCCCATCAGGCCAGGTCTGGGTGGCCAGGGAGACCCTAGTTCTGACAGGTGACCTTCCTTGACAGGCACTATTGACTTGGGGGGCATCTGTAATGACTTTACCTTATCAGATAAATAGAGACTATATCATTAATGACAGTGGAGGATATGCCACCAGGGACGAAAACTCCAATCTTTTACTTAACAGGCAACTTTAAACATACTCATTTTGAAAATGGGAGAATCAGCAGGGCAAATTTAATCTGCTTAAAATCTAGAGTGCCTTTTCAAGTATTTTTTAAAATCTGTAGTTCTTCTCCTTTAAGTTCTATAATTTATTGGCCAAAGTAACTTACAAGCATTGATAACAGTCCACGTAGCATTATCATTTTGGATGGCAAGCTGACATGTAGGGGCCACGGCCTAACCTATATTTGAATCACTATGCTTAGTTAGGGTCACTTCTTTTGGTATAGACCCCAGAACACAGCATAACACAAAATAGTTTCCTAAAAGACAAAGTCTCTTATGTGAAAAGTTGAATACCCTGTACTGTCTCAGTTATACTGTAGCTTTTGTAGCTTTCCTTTTAGTTATCATTCAAGGTGGCCATGACATTTAAAAAATAATTTTCTAGGATACACTGTTTTTATTTCTTGTGACTGTTCAACTTACTACTTAGGTGAAAAGCCTTATTTGTACATAAAGAGGATTGAATAAAGGTAAGTATATGTAGCATTCAGTAAATATGCCTCTCATGAAAGGCAATTTATAGGAAATAATTAACTCTACAACCCAGGACTTAAATGTACATGTGTGGCAAAGAAAATCTCTGATTCAATCATTTTAAACAAAATAAAATATAACTGGAAAAAAACACAACTGCATAGCCAGTACATCTTAAAAAAGACCATGTAAAATTTATCACATAGCATTGAAAACCAAATAATGTTCTTTAACAGCATTTGCAGTGGAAACAGAATACAGCTCTTGCTCTATTCCGTATTCATATGCTTCTCGTTGTCTTCATCTACAGATACATAACTCAAGATATAAAAATCTCTGTATGAGAATCTGAATATCTGCATAAACAGTGAAGATTGACAGTTCCCACATGGTGGGATGAAAAGGAAAGAAACAAAGTTAGTTAATAGTATAACTGGTGGTATACTACTTAACATTTAAAAATTGTGCTGTTAAGAGAATGAAGAAATAAAACATCGGTTGGGAGAAATATTTACAAAACATATATCTGATAAAGGACTTTTATCCAAAATGTAAAAAGAGCTCTTAAAACTCAACAACAAAAACAAACAGTACAAATTTAAAAATGAGCAAAAGATCTGAAAAGACTACTCACCAAAGAAAATATTAAGATGACAAATAAGCAGATGAAAAGTTACTCAACATCGCATGTTGTAGGGAAACACAAATTAAAACGATAATGAGCTACCACCACACACCTATTAGAATGCCTAAGATTGGAAACAATGACAACAGCAAATGCTGGCAAGGATGTGAATAAACAGGAACTCTTCTTCATTGCTAGGGAGAATGCAAAATGGTTCAGCTACTTTGGAATATGATTTGAGAGTTTCATATAAAACTAAACATATTTTTATCATATTAACTAGCAATCAGTTGTCTTGGTATTTTCTCAAACAAATTAAAAATTTATACTCACACAAAAACCTGCATGTGAGTGTTATAGCAGGCTTATTTACATTTGCCAAAACTTGGAAGCAACCGAGATGTTCTACAATAGGTGAATGAATAAACAAACTTTCGTATATCTATACAATGGAATATTATTTAGGACTCGAAAGAAATTAGTTATCAAGCTGCGGAAAGACACAGATAAACATTAAATGCATTTTGCTAAATAAAAGAAGCCAGTTGGAAATGGCTACATATACTGCATGATTACAACTACCTGACTTTCTGGAGAAGGCAGCAGTACAGAGTAAACAAATCAGTGGTTATCGTGGGTTTGGAGGGAGAAGAGGAATTGACAGGTGGAGCACAAAGGACATTTATGACAGTGAAATTATTCTGTATGATACTGTAATGGTGGACCCATGACATTAGGCATTTGTCGAAACCCATAGAACTGCACAATGCAAAGAGTGAACCCTACTGTGAATGAGGGACTTCAGTTAATCGTAATGTGTCAATATTGATTCATTGGTTGTAACAAATGCAGTGAGATAATAGGGGAGATGTGTATGGGGCGTGACATATGGGACTGTCTGTATACTCTGCCCAATTTTTCTGTATACCGAAATCCTTAAAATGTAACTCATTGATTAAAAAACAATACTACTTGTTTTTATCATTTGTAGCTTTTTGTAATACACATAATTTTGAAACAAATTATTCTATACTCTTCAGGTAAAAATTAGGGTAGCTTTTTAAAATTTGTTAAGCTCAGTTTCAAAAAATAAATGCCTAGGTAGATCAGTTTTGAAATAACATATATTCCTCCATTTCAAATATGTGAAGAAGCTCACTGACTTAAAATTTGGAAAATGTAATATTTAACTTGGTTGTTTGCATTATATAACATTTACTATACACCCATAATATAAATATTCCTTAATTATATTTAAAGTAATTCCATTTTACATTTTTCTCCTATTTATTTATGACAAATTGAACCTGGATATTAGTAACTGGTTCAGGCATTACAAGTTTTCACCAGTGGACATTACTAATTCTAAAGTACATTTTTAATATGAAATTGTATTAAGTTTAAGCAATATCTTAAGGCTTTCATGGGACGTGTTACGTTTGCAATTCTGCCTTTGTACAAGCAATCTATATGTCCATCAGTAGGAGAATGGTTAAGGTTTTTTTTTTTTTTGATAAAACATAGTACACCATGCAACAATTTAAAAGGAATGAACTGGAGCTGCAAGTATCAACATGACGAGGTACTTTCTTGATTAAGTAGAATATTTTTAGTGAAAATGCAACTTATCTGAATGGTAAAAAAGGACAAAATTTTAAAAATATTTACTGACGGCATAGGGTGAGGGAAGAGACAGGATTTATTCATGTTCTTGTACTTTTCCAGGGAACATCCTAATCTTACGCTTCCTTTGCATTTAATTACATTTTTGTTTTGTTTTCTTTACCAATGTTTTGGTGATTGCTCATATTATTATATATAAATTAGCTCAATCTGCACAGTGATTCACTGATTACATATAATATCACGTATTTAACTAGTCTCTTTAGGATATTTCCAAACTTTGGATTTATAAGTAAAACTACAATAAGCATTCTAGTATGTAAGTCTTTATCCGATGAGTGGTAATATCTGTAAATTCGTATTACTAGAATTGCATGGTCAACAGGTGAGTGCATTTTAATTTTTGATGTGATGTCAAATCTTTACTAAAATATTATGTAGATACAAATCATTGTCCTTTAGAAAATAACAAAGAATCACCATATGAATTTCTTTCCTAATGAGAACACTGAGTTAAACTAATGAATTCATATATTCATAAACTAACCTCATAAATTTTACTGACAAGCTCTTAAAGATAGCTGTCAATGTAAAAAGATTTATATTATACCTATGCCATGATTAAATACAGCTAAATTCGGGAGTCTCATCAAATTGATTGATGTAGAGTGTTACTTATTTTATATTAGAAATCAAACACATTATTATACAGATTACATTAATAGAGAAAAAATGCATGTGGAAATATTTTACTCAGTAATTAAGAATAAGGAAATAATCTAGGTCGTCTAATCAACAATTCATAAGTCGCTGGTTGTTTTAACTGGGAGAATATAGGATAAGAGGAAAAACAATAGAAAAGAAGGTATCCGCTGGGCGTGGTGGCTCACGCCTGTAATCCCAGCACTTTGGGAGGCCGAGGCGGGTGGATCACGAGGTCAGGAGGTCGAGACCATCCTGGCTAACACGGTGAAACCCCGTCTCTACTAAAAATGCAAAAAAAAAAAATTAGCCAGGTGTGGTGATTAGCCCAGCTACTCAGGAGGCTGAGGCAGGAGAATGGTGAGAACCTGGGAGGTGGAGCTTGCAGTGAGCCCAGATCCGGCCACTGCACTCCAGCCTGGGGGACAGAGCGAGACTCTGTCTCAAGAAAAGGAAAGAAGGGATCAGCATGTCTTCAGGCAATTTATTTTAAGGCAATGGCTTCTCAATTTTGGAAAAGATGAGAATCCCATGTAATGACATTTTATTTCACTACATCATTAGGAAGATACTGTTATTCTGTTAGAATGTGAATGTGAAAGGTTTTTACCTGTCTACACCTTTTTGTTGCTTTTTTTTTTTTTTTAAGAAGTTGGCAGTTTCCAGGGGGTGTATGTGAAAGAGTACAGGATAGGAAGTGTTCTTCATCTAAAAAGTAAAATTACTATTTTAGTTATAAAGGAATAGCTTGTTGACCAGTGTTCCGACTGAGAACATCTAGAGAAGTTAGATGAAATTTTAAAAGATGTATACAACTATCAGACCGTGCTGACGTCAGTACTAGAAGGGCTGTTACCAAGAGCAGGGAAGCCCGTCTTTTGAGGCAAGCTTGCTGCATCCTGTCCCTATGGGGACATAGTGTCATTTGCTGATTGCTGATGCAGGGTAAGAAACCAAGAACTCCCAGAACTCAGGTTGAGCGTGGCTACCAAGAGTCAGAGAGAGCATCTGAACTTACTGGAACTTCTTGGAGTTTGGGAGTAAAAACCTGGAATTGAATTTTGCTATGATACTCAGGAATGAGAAATCAAAATCACAGAGGAGAAAAGCACAAGGAAGTAAGTTCAATACATGGTGCCGATTTTGCCTTCAGTTATTTGCTCATTAAGCTGCTCAGGGCAGAAGTTTAAGAAACCAGGCACAGAACAGCTGGAGAGGAGTAAAACAAGGAATTTTTTTTTTTTTTTGGTCTCCCAGCGTTTTCATGGTGATAGACAGAAATTAGAATTCATAACTTGCAGAGGAGAAAAATACCCAGAAAAAAAAAGAAAATAAAAACTACCCAGGCTCTGTCGTTTAAACAAGATAAGAAAAGATAAAAAAAATTGCATTAAGTGGATAGGATAAACAGGTTATAAATACTAATATAGCATACCTAAACCCAAACCAACTGGGTCAGTTAAACTGATTAAAAGCAGTAAAACATATAAATAGTAACAACATTCCATTTGACAATTACTACCAAATTGGATAAAATCTTCACATATTCTAGGGATGAAAAGGTGAACATCTTTGAGGGTGGGGACATTATTCTGGCTACCAGGGTCATCAAGAACATGCACACTGAAAACGCTTTGGTACTTCTATATCCTTCACATTGGTTAAAATGAAAAGGACAACAATACTAAGTGTTGGTGAGGATGTGGAGCAACTGTAACTGCTTGTGGTGTTGTCAACAATCACTTTGAACCTATTAAAACTAAATATGTACATCCTTAAGACTCAGCAACTCAACTCCTAGGTACATTAACAAAAATGCTTACATATATTTATAGCAGCACTATAATAGTCTAAAACTGGAAACTCTAAATGTTCAGTGGTGGCAATGCCAAATAAATTGTAGTACATTTATACAATGCGATAAAGCAAAGCAATTGGATGACCTCTTAATACACAAAATAGCAAGAAGATAGACACAGTAGAATGCAAAATATGATTCTGTGTGTATAAAGATCAAAAGACAGCCAAAACACATCTATGACAGTGATTAATTTTGCTGGACAGCAGTATGAGGCAAGGATCATGACTGATCTGGGTAGTGGTTCCAGAGGTGTGTTCACTTTATTTCTGTGGTTAAAAAAGTTGCTTTAAAAATTAACACTTAAAAATACGTTTAAGACTATATTTTAGACCTATGAACAGTTTCCTTAGACTACTGGAACATGCTATGATTTGCAACTTAAGTGAAAGCGTATAGCTCTAAATGTCTTTTTTAAAGGTATTTTTTTTTGTCCTGTGATGCTAAAATTAACTAGAAGAATGCATTAAGTAGCTAAGTGGAGGGTGGTTGAGTAGAAAATGCACGTGATGTAAAGTTAGATATGGGTTCAAGTTCAGTCTTTGCCATTTATTGGCTACTTAGCACTGGATGAATTTTTTTTTTAACCTGGGTTTCTGTGTATGTAAACAGGGGAAATAGTATTAAACCTGGTTGCTATTGTGAAAATGGGAAGTAATAGAAGTATGTTTCTGAGTATGTAGCAGTGTTGCCTGTGCCAACAGAAGCTATCTCACAACTGTGTAAACCTGTCATTAAAAATTCATCCTGAAACTCAGTGGCAGAAGGAGTTTCAGTCTCCTGACTCTGAACTTCTATCTTTCAATGCAAAATCCAGCTGCTGAGCAGGCCAGGCTCTGATCCGCCTGGATCACCCTTGAGGCTGCACAGGAAGTGTATTATCAGAAGGGGGATGCACAAAGGGATTTAGTTCCGGAGTCAAACGTTTTTTGGCATTAGGCATGGTACTACTTTCTCTGTGGTTCAGCAAACCTTCTCCACTTTCAAAATTGAAAACATTTTTTCTCATCATAAAATGTAACATATAAAGACTCAAAACTTAAAAATAATTAAGAGAATAAACTTGCTTATTCTTCTAATAATCCTCCCCCTTTATTGGTTCCCTTTGCCCCAAATAAAACAATTTCATATTTTAAATTGTGGTCATTTCCTTTCACCCCCCACCAAATACACTGTATATGGAAATTATTCTGTATTTACATTTCTATATCCTGAGTTTTTCTTACCTCTATTTGAAATCCCTTCCTATAACTTACACATCTTTGAAACCATAATTATAAATAACATATTCCATTTTTGAATGGGAAGAGTTTATTAAACTATGGTTGCTAGCCCTCCTTACTGACACATTCTTCTTTGGTTAGACTAATACCTTAAGTCTATTAATTTCTTATCTCTAACTTCATTCAGTTAGCTGCCTCATCAATGGAAGTAATCATTTTAGCGAACGCATTTGTGTTTGTAACTTAAGTATAACATCACTGTGTTCTTGAGTACAATCATCACCAGGCCATAAACATCTTCATGGGAATTGGGTGAAGACCATACCCCATGGTGGGCTCATGTCTGGATGGGTGAATGCATTCCCCAGTGTGCTTTGGCTGGGTGCCCCTAACGGAAAATGAACTGCGAAACCTGATAACATACGCCTGCTCTTCAGCCAGCCGTCAGCTGTGTTGGATGCTGTCTTATTCCATGATATGTGCCATCTGCCTGCATGTGCTGTGACCCCTCATCCATGTGGAAATTAGGGCAAGGCAGAAACTCCAATGTGAGGCTTCTGCATCAGCTCTTTCCTGAAACAGCCAATTTAAGAGCAGAGCACAATAGCCAGATCTTTAAGTGAAGTTAAAAGGGGTTCTGACATGAGCGCATACAACATAATGTGAATGATTAAGGCATTTGTTCACAATAAGCAATGTGCTGTAGCTATGTTAATTATTAGGCACCCACTGTGTGCTCAACTCTCTTCCCTTTCCCCATTATCATCTAATGTGGATCTCTATGATCTTTTTACCTACGTATGTATCCCTCTGTGATGTGCTGGTATCTCTCCTTTCACAAAAACTGTACACATTTCTGAAATAGATAGATAGAAATTTGACGAAGATGAATCCTAGTGATATTTTCAGGAGCTATATGTTGACATAGCTAAATATCAAGAATAGATTGTTGTGAATAAACAAGAGACCATTTCAGCTCAGCAACATGCAATGTGTGATTAACATCTTATACATTAGGCATACGATGTCTATTCATTGGAAACCAAAATTCTGTAATGCCTGATACAGTGCCAGATGCATGGCATTGACTTAAACGTGTGTTGGGTGCATGGATACATGCTGACTTCAATTCAGAAATATTCTTATTGTGTAGGCATAGGCAATATTTTAGCTCAGTTAACTGAATAATAGAGAAATAAGTGAATCTCTGCCTTCACTTTTAGTGAAAATATAGTTCCGTGAATTATGGCAATTACTTCCTCCCACCTTTCATAGGTGTTGGAAGCAAAGCGTCTCAGCTTTTACTGTGCATAAAAATTGCCTGGGGATTGAATTATATAGATTCTAATCCAGTGAGTCAGGGAGATGCTGCCTTTCCAACATGCTCCCAGGCCAGTTGATGCTGCTGGTCTGAGGACCTTACTTGGTCTCAGCACTGGGTTTGTCATCCTTCATGCACATTGCAGTCACCTGGAAAGCTATATATAGAAGCTACCGATGCCAAAGAGATATCTGGATTTAATGTGTGTGGAATGAGATTTGGGTTTGGGTTTGCTGAAGTTTGGAGGTTGTAATATAAAGAAACACTTGAGAAGTACCATGTGGTGTCGAAACCTGGTTCATAAATCCCCCTAGATTCATGATCTCCCTTGCTCCCGCCGAGTTGGCCCCCAGCCACGGTTCAGGTTGTGAGGCCTGATACAAGATCTGCCATCCAGGAACCTGTCAAACAGAGACTTAGAGACTCCAACTGTTCCCTAACACAGAGTCTGGAAAATCTGGACTGCTGGCTGCTTCCTGACACTGGAGAGACAGAAGCGTTGGTCTGCAGAGACACTGGAATATAATGAAACATACTATAATTGAGAGAAACATGGGGCTCTGGGTTTTGGTTCTTCTCTTCTGAGATCCAGCTACCCCTAACTTCCCTTAGTCTCCATGAAATATCTCCGCACCTTTGAAGGAAACACCTGCTTGGGGGTTGGCTAGATTTTTTTCTTAGCTACTATCAAATGATTTTTGATAATAATAACTGATCTACTTCAGCATCAGGGTTTGACAGTCCCCCTGATTTATTAAATTATAAATAATGTGTTTACATTTTTTCATAAAAATACACTACAAATACATCTTTTCAAAAAAAAAAATCAGAATGCATGTAGGTGGAAGGATGCTAAGAAAAGGGGCAGTCACATCTTTCCTTAGGACACCAACCTCGTTGCTCCTGCAGTAAAATGTAGGATTGTTGGAGCCTCACCAGAGGCCACAGGTGTAAAGAAAAGGCATGGGAAGCACAGGGAGAAATGTATTTAGTTTTCTTCTCATGCTAGAAGGAGGAACTGCATGGGAAGACTTCCCTAAGAAGGGCTGCTGATGCCCAACTACTGGAAATACTTGGAAAATTATAACTGTGATGTTTACATTCAGAATCTGAGACCTATGGAAGGTAAATAAAACTGTGGTGCTCGCGATTTGGTGGTATGGACAAATCTTTAATGTGCTTTCTATGTTCTTAGCTCTATGGTACATAATTTGCATAGATAAACATGTTATACTGATGTGATTTCTATCTTTGAGGAGATTTCAATACAACTTCTTTTTATTTGTGCATCATTGTATAAGTGCTGATGTAATGAATGAGAAGTCAGGATGTAGAATCTCGTTGTCGGCATTCAAGTTTTGGTTTTACCACTTTCTGATGTGTGATCTTGGGCAAGTTACTCACATTGTCTGAGCTTCCATTTCTGTATCTGTGAAATGGGAATCACAAAGGGGTCCACGTTATGTGGATGTTGAGAGGATTAAATTATTTCAGTTCAAGGCCTTGCAATAGTAATATCTTGCCTATGGTGGTAACTAAGCCATCATTTTTACCCTTTGTTTCTATTTTTGATGTTACTATTATTTTTATCTCCAAATCTGTTTTTTTCCAACTAAAATGATGACTCATGTTTATTTCTTAAATGAATGTATAATAGTGGCACAAGTGATATTTTGATAAATGTGTTCAATGTGTAATGATTAAATAATGGTAATGGACTTATCCATCACCTCAATTATCTTGTTTGTGTTGGGAACTTTCAAATTCTTAACCTTTAGCTATTTTGAAATAACAACAAATTACTGCAAACTGTTGTCTCTCTACTCTGCTGTTGAATACTAGAACTTATTCCTTATTTCAAACTACATTTTCATACCCATTAACCATTTGTCTTCATCCACCTCCATTTAACCCAACTGTATTTTCATACCCATTAACGATTTGTCTTCATCCCCCTTCATCTGACCCTTCCCAGCCTCTGGGAGCCACCACTCTATCCTCTTCCTCCATGAGATCTACTTTTTTAGCTCCCACATGTGAGTGAGAACATGAGATTTTTATCTTTCTGTTCTTAAAATAGTTCACTTAGCATAATCACCTCCAGTTCCATCCGTGTTGCTGTAAATAAGAGGATTTCATTTATTTATAGCCAAGTAGATATTTCCTTGTGTATAAATACTACATTTGACTTACCCATTTATCCATTGATGGACATAGGTTGATTGCATATTTTGGCTATTATGAATAGTGCTGCAATAAACATGAGAGTGCAGACATCTCTGACATACTGATTTCCTTTATTTTGCATATATACCAAACAGTGAGACTGCTGGATGCTGACTTTTTAAAGATAAGTCGTATGCCTTGTAATCTTTTGTATCTTGCCACAGGGCCTCATACTGGTCTCGAGATCTAAGAGAAACACAATGACTGTTGCTATTTTCTCTTTTATCATTATTGTTCCCAGGTCTCACGCAGAGTGACATAACACAAATACCAAATGTATTTCTTGGATTATTATTATTAGAAAAATATTCCTGCAAATGATGTCTTGAGATAAAAGTAATCTTATAAAATTATTTACACAAATACTGTCCCCTGGCTGATATATTTCCACGGAGTGATGGATGAAAGTCATCTCTGAAGAATGCTTGATCTACAGATTATTTGTTTCATATTTATTAATCCCAAATCTTATATAGTAAAACTGATGTGAAATTAAAGATCATGGGAATGCTGCTGAGAAAGTTGACTAAAATAGTTTGGATGCCATGTTACTGTATCATAAAAATGTTATGTTAAAATAAAACCAAATAAGCTTATAAATTTAGGAACGTTTCATTTTAAATTCTAAAATTCCCTGCCTTGACTTTATAATGCTAAAAATATTTGCACTACAGGATAAACAAGGCATGTTCTCATCGATTTAGCTGTACTCTGTCATATAGGGCAGGTTATAATTTTTATTTTCTTCCTCTGACTAATGCCGTAGTACTTAGTAGTTGAGACATAGAATTTGTTTATAACCTTCCTCACTGTGTAAAGTTGTTTTCTTCTTTTTTTGGCAGAAGTTTCTTCTAATTAGAATGTTAAATGATTTCCTTTTCACTCACCAAAGCAATGCTATAGAAACAAGAAGGCAAGTTAAATAATAAATATTTTAAAACATTCAATGATTCCAATTCTTTTGAATATAAGATTTGCCCTTATCAAGCATTTGCCTAGATGACGTTTGATTGTAAAGACTAATTCAAAACAGCTATAATATAAAATGTGTTAAATGATAATTCTCAAATATCTGTATATTCAAGAAATATTTATTAGGCGCCAACTACCTTTCTCAGGTATTAGGAATACCATCATGAGGAGAGCACAATCTCACTCATAATAACACTTGTAGATTGTCACAGAAATAATAATAAAAGAATGCAATGAGCACAGCAAGGACCTGGGCTGGGCATGACCATCTTTACTTGAGGTTTCAGGCATGGCATTATGGCTGAGTTAAGACTTGCTCTTTGTCAGTGTTTAGTACTAGTGATACCAGGATTGATACACGCCAAACCTGTGTCCTGAAGAAGCCTGGGATCTGAGGAGAGCATACATTCCTAAACACACAGTGGTATGGGGTATGCACAGGCTGCAATCAGGGCACAGGGTATGGAGTGGAACAGCTAGTACAGACAGGGTAGTTAGGGAAGTTTCTTAGATAAAAATTTAAAGCACAAATGTAGCTGATTTTTTTAAAAAGTGTAAGTTGGAGGTAGAGGCCAAGGACACTCCAGGACGAGTAAATACTATGAGCAAATGCTTGCATGGCATGGAGTGTCTACAGAACTATAACGTTTTATTTGGCTGAGTCATCGGGGAGGAAGGAAGGTGAGTTTAAGAGATGCGTTTGAAACAGTTGGCAGGGATCGGATCACTGCAGGGTCTTGTGTTCCAGGCTGCAGCTTACAGGCCGTATTCTGTGAAAGACCAGAGGGGAGTAGCATTAGACTTTGCCTTGCAAGTCAGTTGAGCTGCCATGGAGGGTGGATTAGAAGGATTCCATTTGGCTTCCAACAAAATAAATATCTTACATTAAGTAAATTATCTCTTCATAGGAACAGCTTTTTTTTTTCCCGTTATTTCTCTTGAGAGAATAATTTGCTTTCACTGGGAATGTGCTGTAATCCATCAACTGTTGTAACAATAATCAATCAGCAATTCTTTATTGAGCTCCTGTTGATGAAAAGCATTTATGTGTTACGTGCGTATAGGGAAGCCAGATGTCAGCCATCAGTGTCTCTGATTCTTCCATCTTTGCGAGATCTGACCCCACTTACATGTGTGAAGTCACCACTCATTGCCTTGAATTGATCTCGATCCTGCCGCATAGCTCTTGTCTAGCCCGGTTCCTCTGCCCAGAGAGCTTTTCTCCAAAATCTTCCAATAGCTGTCTTCTGAATGATTCAGGTACCAGCTCTTCAGAGGTCTCTCAGCTACTCTCTTGTCTCATTGCTGTTTGTACTGTTACTAGTGTTTCCTTCAAAGCTTGCATCACTCTCTGAAACTGTCTTATTCAGCAATAAGTTCATTTTTTGATTGTCCCTTATCCTCTTCTCCCTCTGTCCTATCCCAAGTGATGAGACTCATTCAAGTGGGGACATCCTCTCCCTCATTCACTGCTATCCTCCAGCACCTTGAGTGGCGTCCAGCATATAGTCAGCATGCAATAAATACATGTTGAATGAATGAATGAATGAATGCATGAATCACACTTTCCCCACCTAGGTTACTCAGTGAGAGTTCTCCACTCCCATAAACAAACAGGTCTAGTAATATGTTTTGCTAAATAAAAGAATAATCTACTCCTGGAAATAAATGATACCACTTTCATGGGAGGTAGAAGCAGTCTGCCAATGTTCATCTTAAATAATGTATTTTCTCCCAATGTTCATGTTAAATTATGTATATATACAATCTTTATATAGATATATACTCCCAGTGCTTTCATATATATAGGTTCATTGCTATGTTTGATTTCCATAAACATTCTAGCAGGAACAGATGATGTTGTTTTTAGATGTCACTTATGAGGAAAGTTGAACTCAGAAAGATGACTTACGGTCATTAAGGCACTATATGGTACAGAGTAGTTAAAATGAAATCTGTTGAGTTTTAGTCTTTGCACTCACCATGCTGACTTTTTAAAGGCTAATTTGACTCTCTAAGTCAAGAATTACAAGCTGAAATGCCAGTGAACATTAGACAAGGAAAATAGATGAGGTAGAGAATGGGATAGTCCTTTGGATCCCATGTAACATGTAGGTATATAAGAGTTCTAGATCATTACTCTGTTCTCAAAAACTTGCATTTTAACATCCCATGTGCGACTCTTCATTGGATTATTTGTGGCTAGTTCAGCCCTCCCATTTGCATATTTTGGTTCCAACATGGGCTGGAAGATAAAATGATCTTTAGAAAGAGGGGTTTCAGTCGAATGTACAGCCTGCACTGGACACACCAGCATGTGGCAGTCAGGTACAGTACTTTTTGGCAAAAAAGAAAATGAATCTGCCACAGCAGCATTCATTGACTGAGAGCTTAATTGTTCATTAAAGGAAGAAAATAAAATTTTAAAGCCTGTTTACACAGAGATCATCAGGTAGCAGCATTTTAAAGGGGTTAGAATATAACACAATTAGAGAAGGATTTCTTGTTGAAAGGAAGTACCTTGAAATAGTAGTAGGTTTGTGTTGTGGTTTGAGTTTTGAGTATAGGAGAAACATAATAAAAATTCCCTAAATAGAATAATTACATCATGAATAGAATTCCCCAACAACTTAAATAGTTTTCCTTAATAAATTATATATATATACACAATAAATATAATATACATTGCTTAACAACAAAGATATGTTCTGAGAAATACATCCTTAGCTGATTTTGTCATGCGAGCATCACAGAGCGTGCTTAAGCAAAATGAGGTGGTATAATCTACTGTACACCTAGGCTATTTGGTATAGCCTAATGATCCTAGGCTGCAAGTCTGTATAGCATGTTACTGTGTTGACACCATGGGCAGTTGTAACACAGTGATAATATTTACATGATAGGAATTTTTCTGCTACATTATAATCTTATGGGAGCACTGTTCTTAATGTGACTAATTATTGACTAAAATGTCTTCATGTGGATCATGACTAATATATAATATAGATTAACATAGTCTCATAAGAAGACAACAAAATTAAATCAATGGATCAGGTTTACTTCATATATTATGGACTTTTAAGTGTGAGAAAAGGAGATTTAAACACTGGGCAGTACTAAGAAAAATAGAAAATAACTTTGCTATACTGGAAAAAAATGTCATATAGAGGCTACCAAGTATATTATAAAATTAAGACTGATTTAAAGAATACTATAAATTTGTACTTTAAAATCTATTTCCCTTTACCATGCAAAATTGTACAAGAATTAAAAAGAAGCATCTGTTGCTTCAAAAGCTAAAGAAATGAAGTATGATATAGAATAAGCTAGAATTAGAAATAGTGAAAAGGATTTATCTTTTAGCATTTTTTCCTTGAAAGTAAATGGTTAAATGTTAGTCTTCTCGATCAGTGTCTAGCGGGGGCACCCAGAAATCAATCTTTTACAACCATACAATTAAGAAATGTATGTTTCATACTGTGAGTTCTATAGTATCGGTGTGAGACAATTCCAAATAGTTTGTGTTTGTTTTAAAGCTTTCAATGAATGGATGCTTGAGCAAACTCATCCATATTTTATTTCAGTTTGTATCTTGTTTGGCAGCTTTGGTTTTGGATCAAGTTATTCTGGGTAATGGATTCAGTAATTCAACCATGTGACAGAGCGACAGTTTCTGCTGCTTCGCTGTGCAGGAGGGATGTGATTCACCTGCTTTATGCTTCCTTTGGCACAGATTCCAGCTGCACTGATGAGGGCAGGTTGGTGCAAAAGTAATCATGGTTTTTGCCATTACTTCTGTTGGCAAAAGCAGCAATTACTTTTGCACCACCATAATAGGTAGCTTCCTCTACTTATTTTCCCTTCCATAAAATACTTTTTTCACTTCCATAAAATGGTTTTCTTTACAACTCACTTATGTGATTTTTCTTACTAAACATCCCTCAATTTTATTGAGGTTTAGAATTTAATAACTGAATAAACTACAGAAGACCAAATTATACCTGCAAATTTGGGATAGGCTTCTGCTTCAGTCAATGAACTGTGCAACTAGTAGGTTGTGCTTTGATAGGAACTATTGCTAATAACTGCAACTAACATTAAGTAACAGTCATGTGCAGCTTATGGGGCTAAGTGTCATTCATGCATGGCTATTTTTGATTTTTCAAACAAACCTACAGGTTCATTACAATTATTACCATTCCCATTTTATGGATGGAGGAATTGAAGTTTAGAAAGGCTAAGAGAATTGTCCAAGGATAATCAGCTAGTAAATAGTGGCTTGCGTACAGGGGAAACATTAGAAACTTATGCTAGCCTTAAAGGGTAAATGATACGGTTTTGCTGTGTCCCCACCAAAATCTGATCCTGAATTGTAGTTCCCATAATCCCTGTGTCATGGGAGGGGCTCGGTGAGAGGTAATTGAATCATGGAGGCGGTTACCCCCATGTTGCTGTTCTCGTGATAATGAGTTTTCAAGATACGTGATTTTTTTAAGGGGTGATTTCCCCTTTGCTTGGCACTTCTCTCTCCTGCCATCATGTGAAGGACATGTTTCTGCCCCTTCCACCATGACTAAGTTTCCTGAGGCTTCCCGAGCCATGAGGAACTGTGAGTAAATTAAACCCCTTTCCTTTATAAATTACCCAGTCTCAGCTATGTCTTCATAGCAGCACGAGGATGAACTAATACAGTAAATATCAATACCTAAAGGAATTTGAATTTGCAGGTGTGTGAAAGTCAAAAGCCCACCAGTTTATAGAGGCAACACCAGTTGTAAAGACATTCACATATTCGTATTTGGTGAAAACATATTAATTATTGCTTGTGTGTACTAATGATTGTGATGTAGATTAATATGAAGTAGAAAAGATAATTTACAAAGAGACCTTGTCACCCTTCAGCTTGTGTTACTATAATCTTATACTCCTACTTGTAGGACTTATTCCTAGCACTTTCGTAAAACAGTTCTACTTAAAGTTGATTGTAATTCCCTTGTTATAGCCAATTCCCATTGTAAACCATTTGCTCTCTGTAGAGTGCTGTAGCATGTGACATCAACACTGCATTTTTCCCTTTAGGTCTGTTTTTCTTCCTTCTCGAGAGATTTGCTGACTTTTGTTGATTCTCCCAACATTTTTCACCACAGTTCTGCTGCTGCTCCTTCTTAAGCCTGCTCTCCCTGAAATGTGGAAAAAATTCACTACCTTTCCATCTGTTTTCATCTCATTTCCCATTTGTGTTCTTCCTTTTGTCTGGTTTTCTGAATCCTTTGCACGTTAGCTGAAGTCCCACTTAAGTATTTTATGTTACTCCAAGATCTTTTCCCCTTCTCCTAAACTTCTGCTGCAATACTACAATTTGGAAAAGAGTTATTTTCTGACATGTTCATATACGTTAATTTTTTTAAGAACTCATGCTTACATTTGCCTTTTATTGTTTTAATAAATTGATGGGAGTACAAGTGCAATTCTGTTACATGCATAGCTTGTGTAGTGGTGAAATGTGGGCTTTAGGGTATCCATCACCAGCGTAACATACATTGTACCCATTAAGTAATTTCTCATCACCCCTGACCCTTTTCTAGGTGACCTATAAATATGTAGAAGGGGGAGGAGAGTAAACTAGGCAGTTAGTCACTGCCTCCCTGCCATCTTTGCCTCCCTTTCTAGAGGTCTGTCACTAAATACATTTTTTATGGTGAATAAATGCTTGTTGATTAATCAGTTGATGTTCTCTACCTGGTATCAGCCTGGTAATTGTACACAATTTCATAAAGGACTAAAGTAGTCAAAACACATGTATCTTGATTATTTTAAAATATGAAAATTCAAATAACTCTCTGCACATAATAGTATCTAGAACAAATAGATCAATTTGGTAAAACAGGATATATGTATGTATATCTCTATATACAGTGTATATATATATCCATACATAAATACATATTTTTTCCATATATGTTTCATATATATATACACACACACATATATGAAAAATAAAATATTGGACAAATGTATGATAAAGTTAGAAAAGTGGATTTGTTCTTACACTTCTTAATAAGGAGGAAATAAAAGAGAAAAGTTTATAAGGGTTTAATGTGGTATTTATGAGGACCAGGACATACGATATCACAAAGACCAGAGTAGGAGGTGAATAAATTGGACAGGAATAAAAAAGTGATAGGCTAATGTTTTAGCATCAAAAACAGAATGGTCATTCACAAAGATCATCTATAAAATGATGCATTATGATAGAAAAAATGGAGCTTGAAATGACCTCAGAAATGATCGATTCTAGTTATTCCTTGTCTTGGTGAGGTGACTGTGGAGTGAAGAGATGTGTGATTTTCTCAGGGTCAGCAATTACCTATGAGTTCTTGAGTACTCTGACACAATTTTTTTTTTATATTTTACGTTATTTTCAGAACGTCTTATATTTGTGTTTTATATATGTGTTTCATATACATGAAGAGCTTTAAACACTTATTTTAAAAGTCACTACCAAAATTTTCTTCCTTTATATGAAAATATAAAAGCATATTTCTTTCATCTGAATATGTTCTTCAGACATTCTTTCACTTATAATCAAAGGCTGTTTCCAAAAATAAAACATAAAAAAGAGGGGCATGAATGTAAGATCACCAGACCCATCTACTCTCCTTTCTAAGAATGCATCATGTCTTACTTTGCATGCTAATCCTACCTGAAGACAGATGCTAGTTTCTAAAGGAGCTGCATTAAGTCAAATCCACGCACCTGGCCATTCCCCCTTTGTTTTTTCCATGAGGCTTGTTATAAAAGTTTCTGCTTTCATTTCCATCTTTTTCTGGGCTTTTTTTTTTTTTTTTTCCCTAGAGAACTCATGATACAATAATCAGATTCCATTTATTCCCTCATTTCAAAATGCAATGTTTACTTTCAGATTTTTCTTACTTATATATAAATATGTGTGCTTTCATTATCATCTGGTTCAACATAAGTGATACCAAATTTAGTAGTGTTTAAGCCTAATGAATGAAATTTAGCTAAAATTTGGATTTTTTTACTCTATTTTTGGGTTTGTTGAGGGAGTAGGAGCAAGTGACATTAGTCTACAGAGATAGTTGGAGGCAGGATGAGGGAGGCCATTAAAAGGTGGAAGAGAATGAAAGAGAAAGTACGAGAGAGAGGATCAGCAGTTCCGGAGAATGTCCATATGGGGAAAATACAGAGGTTGGGAGTGTTATTAGGGCGGTGGGTTCCCTAGGAAGGGGAGAGAAGGGAAGACAGAAGAGAGTAGGAAAAAAATTATAAAGGCCTCTCTACGGATATCAGCCAAGGGCAGGACCTTCATGCCCAAATTCTTTTATATTTCCTTCCTCAGAAACCAGAATCCAGAAGCATCACACAGGAGTTGAATTACCCAAGGATGTGAAGGCAGAGACGAATCAGTCAAATATATGTGTGTATGGATGGATGGAAGGATAGACAGATATGGGAATGGATACAGAGATATAGTATTTGCCACCAGAGCATTTAAAATGTTGATATCCTATTACAGACACAACACCTTGATGTGGCACATTAAACTCATTTTAAATTAAATAGCATATGCAAAGATGTTTTGTCAACCAAACATCTGATAATACAATAGGTATAATTTACTTTTATTAACATATAAATTTATACTTCGTAGACTATGAGATGTGGAGGATGAAAACATGCATCATTGTAATTTCTGGAACCTGTAGGAGTTTCATCTTTTTTAAGTCTTTGAAGGGGAGACTGAAGAAGACAGTCAGAGAGAGGCTGTGGCATGAGAGAGAATTAGGTGGCTAAACTGATGTTTTTCTGGTTGGCTTTGAAAAATAAAATGGAACTCATGAAATACTTTTGATATTTCTGGCTATATATATAATCTGCATCAAGTGAGATGAATTCTCTCTTGATTTGATTTCAGCAAGGATATATAGAGGCTTACCATAAAGAAAACCAATTGTCTTGCTGCTTTGAGGTATTGGCAAGCCTATGCATGACTAGTCAGTGCAATTGTCCAGCCAGGTGATTTTCAGGAGCGAGTCCTGCTGTGCATCCCAGTTGTTCATGCCTCCCTCTGTAATAAAAAGCTCTCAAGAGGGATTTATTCTCTGGATTCTGGATATTTGATAAACTCAGTGGCATTGTTTCTGCTATGTTTACCAAATTTTGGAAGTCATTTTCTCATAATTTAATAAACTAAAAATCAAAAGTAAGATCATTTAGCTGCTGTCATAAAAGATAATTTTCCCCATTTAAAATGTATGACTCATTGTGATAGTTTGATATTCTCAGAGTCTGGTCCTCATTTGTAAAATAATGGGAGTCACCCCTACACAGACGATGGGAAGCATGCGCGTAAGTCTTCAACCCAGGTCTCCAGTATAGCAGGCACAATCTTGGCAGGTCTTATTATTATTTATGCATTGAAAATATTTGAAGTCGGGGTAACAAAGTGGGACCTCTTCTCTATTAAAAACGAAAAATATTAGCCAGGTGTGGTGGCATGAGTCTAGTCCCAGCTACTTGGAGGCTGAGGTGGGAGGATTGCTTGAGCCCATGAGATAGTGAGCCATGATTGTGCCACTGCACTGCAGCCTGGGCAAAAGAGGGAAACCCTGTCTCTAAATAAATAAAATAATATTTGAAAGTACAACAAAAGAATAAGAAAAAAATGCTTTTTTTCCAACATAAGAGAATATTTCCAAAAGACTATCATATGTACATATTTAGGACGATAGATTAAAAAGGCTAGAAAATTTGAGTTCAGTTACCTAGGTAGCTGTCCCCAGCTGCCAGTCAAGTGAGCATAAATCCTCAACATTTCTGCTTAACAACTGATCTTTAATCATCTAAGATATGAGAATGTTGAATTATGTCCTAGCATAAATATGTATATATTTATTTATTTTTTTTTACAAACTATATCTCAGAACTCCTTTTTGTCTTCAAACAGCTGCCTTTTTATGCCAGATTTAGATCAAAGCTGTATATGCAAAATATTTAAACCACCTATTAAATATAAGAAAAATGTATTTTCCCCTATTATTCATTCAAAAGATATTGTTGAGAGCTTACCATATGGCAGGGACAGCAGGTAAAAAGATGGTAAAAACAGTATCTCTACTTTTAGGGGCTCTAGTGGTTAAAAATTACATATTTGTACAATGATGACTTTTGAGTACTATAAGAAATGCCTCCAGTATAATGCAATTTGCTGGACAGGGGGTGATATTTGAGCGTTTTCCCAGTCAGATGGGGATGCTGAAGCATTTCAGGGAGAAAAAATAGCTCATAAGGGGCCCTAAAGTCACAGACCCCATGGTGTTTTGAGAGAATAATGAGTGAACAAGAATGCTGCCTGGAATCGTGCAGTGGATTCAAAGAGTTGGACAAAGGTAAGAGTGGACAGATAGCAAACTTTCAAGTAACTCCTGTGTCATGGTAAGAGAATGGACTTAACCCATTTATGCCAGAGGTTGCAAATTTTTGTGAAAAAAATCAGACCTTGGTGATGACCTTGAGCAGTATGATATCAATAACTCTCACAAGCTTAGTGTTCCAATAATGGAACACTAGGCATAAATGGGTTAATCTAACAAGGGAAGAGTCTATCCAAGTCATAGAAGAGAGATAGATAGGTGATAGATTAGATAGACAGATAGACAGATGAATGATTGATGTTTTAGAAAAGATATCTTGACTGATTACAGTGAGAAGATCTTGAAAGCGAAGATACTAGTTCAGAAGCTGTAACACAAATCCAGAAAGTAATAATGTGAGTTTCATTGAAAACAGAGAAAATAAGATGGAAATGAATACATACACACACATATAATAGTTCGTTCATATATATCTCAAGTAATATATTTAAGAGAACATCTTTCATGAAATGTAAAAACTGTAAAACATTTCTGTCTATATCTGTCTATCTAAAGTAGAATTTATATGAGTTGGTGATTAATTGAAATACAGTAAAGAAAAAGGAGTTATTGAGAAGGACTCCAAACTTTGTAGCTCTGTGACAAGATAAAAAGTGACATTGCTTATCAAAATGAGAAGAGAGAGCAACTGGGAGGGTGAGGGGAGATACTGAGTTTTAGATGGTTTTCGAAAAAAGCAAGTCATTGCCCAATAAGTGATATTCAATAGACAATCAGAAAACACAGAATTGTATCTTAAGACGAATTATCAGACTTTTGAAGCCTAATGCATCAAGAGCATAGTTTAGTTGGAATTAGAAAATTGCCAAAAATCTCATCCTCAGTTTTCAGAGAGATGATTCCGTGCCATAGAGAACAATATTGTACATTCTTTATAGATATATAAAAGTAGATCTCAAGTATTTTGTTTAGTCATGTCTGCCTGAATAAATATGTGTATAGTGGGTGAGAACAGAATGATGTATTAGTGATTACTGCTATGTTAGTATTACTTTTACAAATAGCATCTTGGAGTTAATTGTCAAATAAATGAAGATGTGTTTTAACTATTAGTATAAATATGCACATTTCATAGTGTCGACTTGGCCTTTAATTATATGTCCAGGAATTTTCCTTCTTTAGTGCACATTACTCCTATGAAATTTAATTTAGCTCTAGGCATGGCACTGTGTGACTATAAGAGTACAAGACATGGATGAGAAAGTGGGAAATACAACTTCTTCTAAGTAAAGTTTTATGTACTGGAGAACAGACTGGAAGTACACTGTTTATTATAATAACAGACAGAAAGTCATTTCCTAAGAGATGAAATTTAATTGGGGAGCAGGTAGGTAAGAAAAAGATTCACAAAGAAGCACATTAACATAACTCCTTAATTCCTGGTTAAATATGTTTGGCACAGAACCACTTTGATGTCTACATGCCATGATTATTAAAAATTGCCCAGGTTTTTAAAATAAATTATTTTGAGGTATAAACATGAATAAAATTTGTAAAAAGTTATGCTATTTGGCATTCCATGTGAAAGTTAACCGGGGTTTTGTTTGTTTTCTTTTTAGATTTTTTATTTTTAGTAAGATTTGGGAATTGGTGGTATTGCTTAAGACAATGGTTTCTTTAATGTGAAACATATTTCATGAAATGTAAAAACAGTAAAGCATTTCTCACACTTATCTGTGACACGAAAGGAGAAGTAATGGGTACGCTATCTTGAGTAGAAACCTATTAACTAATAATTTTGCCAGTGGCCTCAGTTTCCAACTGAGGCGCTAACAGCAAGAGATCCATGAGTGTATCACTTGGCATTCTCCTTGAAGGAAATAATGAGATAAAGGGGTACCCTAGTGAGAGAAAAAGTGGGAATTGGGATATATAGTGTCCATTATGCTAGAAGGCCTTTGTATTTGACCTTAAATCAGCTAAAATGCACTGTATGGATGCAAAGTGAGGCAGTTGGAAGTGCCATTTAATTTATAACACTGAATGACCAGATCATGCATCTTGACTGTCTTTTTAAAGGAAACATCTTGCTTTGGGAAAATGTCAACTGTCCATTACAAGGTCTACTGGTCTTCATGGTGGCCCATTAAAAACATACATTGCACATGTGCTAATTGAGCAGTCATATGGGATAGAAAGAACTTTGTCATTGAAGATAGAGAAGTCTGATCTATGTGATCACTTGTCAATTTTCAGATTTATGAGTGCATAATTGTGTTATCATATGACTTATAAATTCCACATAACTTTACCAGTAAATGAAAGTAGAATTACTTTGGTCATTAAATATTTATTTTATTTTATTTTATTTTATTTTTACATTCAAGGCAGAAACCTTTACAATGCGTTCCTATTGTCTAGTGAGTTTGGTTTCAGAGGGACTCAGAGGTGAGAGCAAATTAAGGCAAATTAAGCAAACCTACAGAAGTATTTATATTGAATGCAGTCAAATTTTTACTTTCTCTCTGGAAAGCAGACTGCTGATATTTCTAATAATAAAGTATGGGACGACAGGGTGGAAAATAGAGTCCACCATGTCCACCATTGCAATTCTTTCTCCATTTGACTTTTTGTTGCATGTAACCTTTTAAATGACATTTTTAAAGCCTTATGTGTGGGCTTTAAAATATACGTTTTATAGGAAATTGCACTTCTAGGCTTATAGCAAAGAATATGCCCCAGTGGCTGACACCCATGCTGCTTTTATGAAGAGAAAATACAGGTACAGAAGGGGTTCCTCATTAAGGTTTCACTAGCACCCAATAAGAGAGCCTTCCCCTCGCCCATGGTAAATAACACTGAAAAGAATACGACTTTCTATTAAATCATGGACTCCATTATAGGCTTTTCTAATAATAATTGTAAGGAGAACAAAGCCTCAAGAAATCTGTTCTCTTCAATAACACAGGGTCTGATAAATTAGTATGATAGAATCAAGCTGGTGTAGTGCTTAATCTCACAAGGTAGTCATTTTCTTTCATACTTTTTTTTTTCAAAATCACACTGTAATTCCCATATATTATTTCCTGTGAGAAATCGTAACATATTTTCTATGTAATTAAAACTTTCCTGAGTTCACTGGAACATAGAGTGACATCTAAATCAATTGGATTAGATGTATTTCCACAAGGGACAAAAATCACCTAAGTCTACAGGATGTGATTCAATTTTTAGTGTACTATGCCATTTTGAAATTGACTCAACTTTGAGAATTGCTGCTTTTGTATAATGTCATAGAGAAGAATGAGGAACAATGTGCCACTTTGAAATTGAGTTCAGCTTTTCAAATTCATCATAGAAGTATGTGGCAGAGAAGAATAAGATATAAAGATGTTTCTTAATTTAGGTATTTTTATTGTGGTAGAATATGCATATATAGTCTACCATCTTTACCATTTTTAAATGTATAGTTCAGTGTTAATGAATACATTTCTGTCATTTTCGCCCTTCATGTCTCCTCCTCCCACCCCTTCCCATCCTCTGGGAACCACCAATCCACTCTCAGCCTCCATGAGATCCACTTTTTTAGCTTCCGTATATGAGTGGGAACATGTGATATTTGTCTTTCTGTGCCTGGCTTATTTCACTTAACATAATGATATCCAGTTTCATCCAAGGAAATAGAGGTTATTGCTGCAAATGATGGATTTTATTCTTTTTAAATTGCTAAGTAATATTCCATTGTATATATTTACACGTTCTCATCATCCATTCATCCATTGATGGCCCCTTAGGTTGATTCCATATTTTGGCTATTGTGAATAGTGCTCCAGAAAAACATAGGAGTGCAGGTATCTCTTTTATCTATTGATTTCCTTTCTTCTTTTGGGTATATACCCAGTAGTGGAATTGCTGGATCATATGGTAGTTCTATTTCTAGTTTCTTGAGGAACTTTCATACTCTTCTCTATAGTGGCTATACTAATTTGCATTTCCACCAACTGCATATGAGGGTTTCCCTTAGCCAGTATCTCATTGTAGATCTTTCTGCTTGTTTCTACTTTTTCAGTTATACATAATAATGCAAGGAACAGTTTTGCATATAACTCTTATAGAGCGTATGTGATTATGATAGACTTATAGAAGTGGTAACTCAGTATAGTTTTGGAAGTCTTTGACATAGATGTCACCTCATCAGTTATTAATGAAATCTATTAACCATTGCAAATATTTTCCAATCTTATGTTGTTCATAAGATTAACAAGTTAAAAAGAAATGACCTTCATAATCTACATCATGAATGTTTCTTTTAAAATAAGCATCATTGAGCCAAGCAAATGCCTTCAATATTCAGTGAATAACTATAAAATTTTTCTGCTTTGAATATGGAACCCCTCATGTATCATTCATGCGCTAAATTGACTAAGCTTGTGTCTACATTGCCAAAACAACCTGTCAGTTCGGAGAAAATAATCAGTCAAAACAGTTATTTAGTGTCAGGTAGAAATGAATTTTTACTTTTCAACAGGTTTTGTTGGTGTCGTGTAGCTCCAGTCTAGAAAGCTTATTTATTTTAGAAATATTATCCTTTTGGGGAAACTATAAAATTCTCCTGGCCTGGAAGATAGATGCCTGGTGGCTATATGAGGAAATGGTGAAGAGCAAATGAACATTAGGATCAAATGGGTATTGGAGTAAATAAGACCTTATAACTTATTTTTCAAGCATGTAATTTATAAATTTTGATCTTCCAGAAACATTTTGTTTAGATGGTTGGTGCCTCACATAAAATGCAGCACTAACATATGTAGACATGAAAGATGGGAAATCAGTTTTGCAATGTCCCCAAGATACTTTTTGACATGCTCTGGTAAATGACACCTTAATAACATCTACATTAAGTAGTTTCATCACTTAAGACATAGCTAACAATTTGTAGTAGGTAGCTTATCGCTTTGCACTGTTTTCTGCTAAGTACAAGAAAGTCAACATCTTTCTTAATCATTAAGGTGCTTTTCATTTAGCCCCTTTTATCAAAAACATTGAACCACATTTCATTGTTTTTCAAGTACATTGCCTGCAGGTAGAGATGAATCTAGTGCTGTGTCTACATAAAGCTGCAAGTAGAGATAGGCTAAGATCAAATTATAAGGTGCTAATGGAAATGTAATCTTTAAAGGCAAGAAAGTGGTACTCTGTGAGTTCTGTGTTTGCCCACAAGGGATGCCAATTCTTCAGCCCAATTAGGGGCCACAGTAGACAGTTGGAATATATTCATAGTTAGATGAATGTGTGCTGCAAAAGCCTTGGGTTATTGGGAATAAAACTGTGCATAAGAATAGAGATTTGGAAATGTCTACGGGTTAAAACATTTGAGGGATTTACTTTTTCTTCTGGTCTGAAAAATAAAACCTAGTGTTTTCCTCCAATATTTTGAGCATGAGCATCTTTTTCATAGTCTCATATCTCTTTCTTCACCTCCTTCCTTTATTAGGAAGATAAACAACCATTATTCCCTGTTGAGAAAGCGGTGGAACAGCTTAATGCAATGAGGAATTGAGTGGTACTGGTAGCTACATGTCAAAGGCCATCATTATGGATAAATCAAACTACATTTTAGTTATGTTTGTTAATAATTTACTATTCAAAAGTTTCACAGCAAAAATTTGAAAGAACCCAAGCATCCTTCTATAAACATCTGTATATTAATGTGCTCTGCAGCTATTAAAAATCATGGGAAATTCTCTATGTATTAACTATGGAAGATCTCAGGATACATTAAATTTAAAAACATGCAGAGTGATGTGTGCAGTATGCTGTCTTTTATGTAATGAAGAGGTAAAAGTCTGTGTGGGGAGGGTGTGTGTGTGTAAGACAGACAGGAGGGTACACAGTACAGCTATGGGAGGTGAGGGTGGGTTGGTGGGAATACTGATATCAACAGAAATTTTATAGTAGAAGCAAGTCTTTTAAATCTATAATTTATTAAATCATTTTGATTTCTAAGCCATATGACTGAATTACTAATCAAAATAAGTTTTACTTTAAAAAGTGAAGCTTTATGCTGTCCTTTAAAAATCCGTACTCTCCATCTCAAAACTCATAATAATTTGCCTAAAGACTATTATACAGGATGACATCCTGTGGTTTTTTCCAGAACTACAGATGGAGTTTCTGATTTCTTAAGAACTTTTACCAGAACTTCAATATACCGTGGAAGGGAAGCGTTATGAAAAATAAATTGAATTTTAAGAGCTCTTAAACATTTGTCTCTTATGTTTTTCCCATCCTACTCCCCACTATCCACATGTAACATGTACTTACCATTTTGTAAACCACACAGTGGCTTAGTAGAAGACCATTAGATACAAAGTCAGAAGAACGGCGAATACTCCCTCTACCATTTTCTTGTATGTAGGTAGCTTTGGAAAATTCATAAACATTTCTGAGCCTCAGTTGCCTTGTTTGTAAAATAATGATGATTTTTCCTCTATCATAGTTATTCTCCATCAGGAAGCTAGTGCCATAATATTCCAAGACATTTTTGGCAATGTTAAAGTACAGTGCAAATGGGAGGTGAGGATATTATTTCGTCAGACAACTGGAAAGCACTGATGCTTCAGTCAGGTTATGCTATACGTATTATACATATCTCCATATACATTTTCATCCACTGTCTTGCTGCAAAACGCTTTTGCATGTCATTTTCTCTCCATCTAGAAAATAATTCATTATCTTTTGGGCCAAAGCAGTTTCCTTTCTTGAGCCCATGACTAAGTATTATCTAGTTCATGAAGGTTTTCCTCATTATTTTCTATTTGTGCCAATTTCATTGGCTTAGTTATTATACATGAACTGACCAGTTTAGGTTTCTTGAGAGATGTTGAGGGAGCACAGAGGGTCAATCCCACTTCACTCCCCTTCGTTCACAGCAAACCAGCCAAATCTTTGTTTCTACATATGATTTGGACGATGCCCTTCAACTATGCATACAACAGAAAGAAACAATAGTGCTTGTGGCACGTTTACTTATATTTCATATAACACTTTGGGATATTTCTGACTTTAAAATTCTTAGGCATCCTAAACATTTTCAAGAGGAACTTCAAAGATGGCTCAGGGTGCGTAATATTTTTTGTTTCTAATTTCTTTACTCTGTTTCCAAGCCTGGAAATGATTTGTTTTTTTTCTAGGCATGTAACTGTCACCTTAAATAACCTAATCTTGCAAGAAAAACAATATTCCCATGAAGAAAATTCATGTCAGGAAAATTGCTGTTTGCTTGTTTCTTTACTCAGAATTCAGGCTATACAGAGGAGTCATGATAGGAGACATTAAAACAGTAGAAGATTTATAAACTCCCCAACAAAATTATATTAATAAGAACTTGAAATTTTTTAACAGGTAATATAGAGTTGACTGTGTCTTATTATTTATGTTCGCCGTGCAAAATTATGAGGGCGTTATAGATCTAGGTGACTCACATCTTTATAATAAAGTTTGGATGAGCACTCATGACATTCTTAAGAGCATGTCATCGGAAACAGTGGTAACCTCTCACAGAAGTTCTTGATATACTGGAGTACTGTAGATATTGTTGGTTAAAGCAGGTTTGTTTAATAGCTCCCTAATTTTATATGGTGCTGTAAATGTCTGTTCCAGATGGACATAAATACATAAATGTATTTTTCTCACTTTGATAGAAAACCCCATAGATGGGATTAAATACCTTTATTTCCACTGTTGTGCCCAGTTACCTTAATAGTTCCTGAGAACCATTCCTTAGAGGGTGCGTTGTCTACAGAAAGTGAAATAAATAAATAAATTAATTAATTAAAATAATCTGAGCTGGATCTGATCTGAAATGGAGTGGTTTTTATTGGTTAAAAGCAATGTGTTCATTGACTAATTATTAAATTTCTCACCTGAGCAGAATGATTTGCAAGCCCCTGGGGTGAAATCAACATTGTGGTACTATACAGTATATTTTTCTCTTTCCAGTAGCTTACCTCTCTGTTAGGCAGGCAAAATTCAGCAGAGACAGATTATCAACGGAACAGAGTAATGCTTCTTTTTTTTTTTTTTTTTTTTTTTGAGACAGAGTTTCGCTCTTGTTGCCCTGGCTGGAGCGCAATGGTGCGATCTCGGCTCACCACGACCTCCGACTCCCAGGTTCAAGCGATTCTTCTCCTGCCTCAGTCTCTTGAGTAGCTGGGATTACAGCCATGCGCCTCTGTGCTTGGCTAATTTTGTATTTTTTTAGTAGAGATGGAGTTTCTCCATGTTGTTCAGGCTGGTCTTGAACTCCTGATCTTAGGTGATCTGCCTGCTTCAGCCTCCCAAAGTGCTGGGATTACAGGCGTGAGCTGCCATACCCAGCCACGATTCTTAGAAATAACTGTTCTGTGCCTGGAAGGCTGAGGTGGGATAATTGCTTGAACCTGGGGGCAGAGGTTACCGTGAGCTGAGATTGTGCCACTGCACTCCAGCTTGGTTGACAGAGTGAGACTCAGTTTCAAAGAAGAAGAAAACTGTGTGGGCATTTTCCAGATGTCATGCCATGAATCAAAAACATTTCTCCATTTAAAGAAGGATCTCATTCCCAGTTATCCATGGTGGAACCAACCTTGGAGCAAAGAGGGAGATAGAGCCGTGCCTGACTCAGTTATCTAGATGTAAGTTTGCATCAGAAGCCCAGGGATTGAATTCCACCATGAGCTGTGATCAGGAGGCCACAGCTTCCTCTTGGTCTTCATCGTGGCTTCAGTGGAGCAGAGTGCCTCAATTTTTCTCATGGATTATTTAGGTAGAGTGACAGGGCAGAGAGCCAGACATTACAATCAGGCACAACTGGGAGAAATGTGCATTGTCCCTAAGGAACGAGAATACCTAGATGTAGAAAGTAATGACTTAACAACTATAGTAGAGGGAAAAATCACACATTCATTTGAAAGCTAGAACTTCTCAGCAGTAGCATGTTAAGTTGGTGTAGCAGACATGTGAAACATGATTCTCTACTTGCTAGGACTGTTATTCTGATGACTCCATAGTTCTCTGTAATTTTATGTCCATCCAGCCTAGCTAAAGAGTTCACCAATGGCCTATATCTCTGTTTTGATACCAGTACCATGCTGTTTTGGTTATTATAGCCTTGTGGTATAGTTTGAAGTCAGGTAGCATGATGCCTCCAGGTTTGTTCTTTTGACTTAGGATTGTCTTGGCAATGCGGACCCTTTTTTGGTTCCATATGAACTTTAAAGTAGTTTTTTTTCCAATTCTGTGAAGAAAGTCATTGGTAGCTTGATGGGGATGGCATAGAATCTATAAATTACCTTGGGCAGTATGGCCATTTTCATGATATTGATTCTTCCTATCCATGAGCAAAGAGGGAGATAGAGCCCACATTGCCAAGACAATGCTAAACCAAAAGAGCAAAGCTGGAGGCATCATGCTACCTGACTTCAAACTATACTACAAGGCTACAGTAACCAAAACAGCATGGTACTGGTACCAAAGCAGAGATATACACCAATGGAACAGAACAGAGCCCTCAGAAATAATACCACACATCAACCAGCTGATCTTTGACAAACCTGACAAAAACAAGAAATGGGGAAAGGATTCCCTATTTAAGAAATGGTGCTGGGAAAACTGGCTAGCCATATGTGGAAAGCTGAAACTGGATCACTTCCTTACACCTTATACAAAAATTAATTCAAGATGGATTAAAGACTTAAATATTAGACCTAAAACCATAAAAACTCTAGAAGAAAACCTAGGCAATACCATTCAGGACATAGGCATGGACAGGGACTTCATGTGGAGAAGCCTTGAGTTTGAATGAGCGGACACCTCCCTTATGGCCTCCCTGCACAGACAATTCCAGACTTCTCTGTCACATAGTCCAGTGGGAATGGAATATCAAAGACAAATATGGTGGAGGTGGAAACACACTTAATATTTAGGCCCATATATCTGGCAAGTGTAGGTTGACTGTTTTTGTGTACTAAATATGCACAGTGATTACCATTTCTATCCTAACTGGCCAAAGAGGGGTGGAATAGAGAACACAGGTGCCACAGTGCTCACTGCTGGGATCAAGTTATTTTGGTGCAACAGTATCAGAAACCTCTGCCCAATACCAAGGAATCCAGGCATGGGGAACACATCCCATGGTGGATAAAGGTGAGAAAGAGTCTAGCTGGTTAGGAATCCTGTTAAAGATTTGTGAACATCTCATTATAGAATTGCAAGGCCTTTTCTGTTCCTCTTAGAATTTTCAAATGATACACACCATTGAAGATTATCCTGTATGATTCCAATGATAGCATGTTATTCTCTGCATAGATTCTCTATTAGTGTTTGATGGGTCTCTTTGTGGCTCAGGTGTTGACAGCTTTAAATACCAGGGGCATTTCCCCTTTGTCCAAATCATCACCATTCTTTTGAAATCTCTTCTCTGGCTCACCATCAAATTGTGGTTCTGATGTGGATGTTTAGACTTCAATGAGAAGCTTCCTGGCTAAGCATTGGCATTATTTTTTCTTCTCCTAGAGGAAAAATTTTTTGGAACAGGTTTCAAACATCACAATTAGGATTATTCAGTTTAAAAGGCCTGATAAAAGCCAATTGGAAAACAACAGAAAAAAAGTTCAATTAGTATGTGACAGATTACATAATAATGAACACACAAAAAAGAGGACACCTGTTTCTTGCTGCCCCTAATCTATTCATAAGAGAAATTTGACAGAAAGACAGGATGCCCACACATTCAAGTTTCTAAAATATTTATATTGGCCTTTTTTGGAAAAATAAAAAGATTCAGTTTCTGTTGTTTGTCTAAATCTGATGGTTACCTTAGGGTCTAAATTGTACACACCAAGAATAAGGAGACCTACATTCTTGTCGTAGTTCTGCTATTAGCTAGTTGTGCTATTAGCTAGTTGTGCAACTTGAGGGAGTCACTCAGCTTCTTTCAAGTCATAGGTTTGATGATTTCTAAGTACCTCCCATTTGAATAGTCTGTGATTCTACTCTAAAAATTCAGTTTGTTAGATGATTGATGCTTTTTACAGTCTTTACAAATTTGAGGTTTGTAATAGATTGCACATTTTACCATAATCTAATAAAGAAAAATGCAGTGTGTTAAAATTCGTTTTACATTCTCAGGCAGCCCTGTGAGTTTTCTGACATCAAACTGTTCCTTCCGAAATTCCCACTGATTACCAGGGTTCCATGGGGTCATGGCTATGCTGCAAGGCAATGAGATACTTCGTGATGGGATCTCTCTCCAAATCAATACAAGTTCTTGATTTATTACAGGCTGGTTATCACAACCCCAGGTCAGTTCTCTTCCATCCTCTCTGTACACATCTTGACTATCTCATTACCTGATTGCTTTCACTATAACAGGGTACAGAAAAGAGGAATATCGCATCTTAACCTAACTGAGCACATAAATGTAATGTCCTCATGTCTCTGGAATAGAAGACATTCGTGATATTCTAGACATGTACCTCCCTAGTAAGATGCTCAGCAGACACCAGAGCTATTGCCATTTAAATAAATGAAAGTAAAAAGTTCAATTCCTCCATCACAGTAATCACAGTGCAAGTGCTTGGCAGCCACACGTGGCTAGTGGCTGCCTTAGTGAACAGCACAAATAGGGAACATTTCCATCATCACAGTAAGTTCTGTGCAACATCCTAATATTGGATAATGAGGATCCCATAGGGTAGCAATATTAGGAATATAGAGGTTTGGGCAGACATAAGAATATGAAGCAATACGTTGTTTAGCTTTTGCTGCTGTTGCTGCATCTTAGCCCATCTCCAAACTGTCAGTCTGGTTTCCTTTCCACTCCTACAGATTAAGCCTCAATACTCCCCTGACCTTCAGTCTATCCCCAGTATCCCTCATATCCCTAAATGACACTGCCACCTAACGAGTGGTCAGAGTGCTTCACTCCTTCATTTCTTTCACAGTCTTCTCCCACCTATCACTGACACACACATGAAGTCTTCCAGCAAGTCCTCCAAAATGCATCTCAAATTCAGCCACCTGTCGTCTTCACTCCTGGCTAGCATCCCGGTCCGGCCACTGCCATCTCTCTAATCTGACAGCTGCAAAAGCTTTCAAAGTGGGCTCCTGTCTTTCACTCTTTTTTGACTCTAATTCATTTTCCACACAATGGCCAAATCATCTTTTTAAGGCAAAAATTAGGATAAGTCTTCTATTGAAAACTCAAGGGTCTTTCCTTTACACTTATAAAGCAAAACCCAAATGCACACCATACTCCAGCGCCATCTCCCTCTGCAACCTCATCCCTTTGCTCACAGCACTGCAGCCACAGTGACCTTCTGCCAGGTCCAGTTTATAGCAATTTCTTTCCTGCCTTGAACAATTCCTATTTGCAATTGCCTTTCCTTTCTCTAGGAGTGTTTTGCCTACACTGTGAATAGCTGGTTTCTTCTGGCTTCTTTTTATCTCAACTGAAATCTTTTTTCTTCAACAGGGTTTTATCCTGACAGTCTTACTTTCGACCTTCTTTTATTTTCTATCTCAGCGTCCTGTTTATATGCTCCACAGCGCTTAGCCTGATCTGTCAATAGCTCTGAATGCATTTGTGTTCTTTTTCTAATGATTAGCTACATGAGAGCAGGGCGCATGCTTATTTTATTCATTGTGGAATATCTCAATAAATACATGTTGAATGAATGAATAAATAAATGAACAAAATGCATTTGTCAGTTTAGTTATCAAGCACTTCTAAGAATGAGATAAAGCAAAATTTCAAGGGGAAGTGATCACAAACATCTGGAGTGTGTCAATTATGCAGAGAGATAAATTATGGTCAATGGGGTCAGCATGGAAATACTGATAACTTGGGTGCCTGTAGAAATGCTAAAGAGAAACATGAAGGAGGAAAAAAATGGAAAAATTGTCAGCACCCCTGAAACAAGTGACTTGTTTATTGTTTTCCTCTCCAGCTACCTTCTTTGCACTTGTCGTGCCTATGCTGCTTTATCTACCAGGCTTTCCTGCATTGGCCTATTTTTTTCACTCAGCTGGTGGCTTTGGACTTGGTGTCTTCTCAGCCCACTGAGTTCTTTCTGATGGGTCCCTCACCATTCACTGCGGCAATGATCAGACATTTTTTATTTTTGAGAATGAATTTTTCTTACATAAAGGTATATGGGATCAAAATCTTCAATAAGCTTCTTTAAGTAAATAACGTGCATAGGAAGGATGTTCTTCTTTATTGATGCAAAAAGAAAAAAGCCAAACATAGAATCCTTTGGTAGATTGATTGTCACTAATGATTCTCTGGTAAGACAGTTGAATGTAATCTATAGATCATAAATTAAATGATCCCTTTAATCAGACCTCTCCCTCTCCCTCTTCACAAAACAGGGCCCCCTGTCCTAAAGAATGTCCCGCTTGCCTCCTAAGATGGATACCAGATTCGTATTTTAAAACGTTTTTATGGTTCAATTCTGAAGGATATGAGTATGTTCCAATTTAAAGATGCAAGATTTAAGATATAAAATGCCTAATTTCTTTTATTTGGATTATTAAATTCCAGACAAATTGAAGGTATCTGTCATGAAGTTAGCTTGTTAAATGTACATCTATTTATAGTACTGGAAAAACACCATTTTATGTAAACCCTGGTATTTTTGTATTGAAAATAATTCTTTGTAGTCATTACGTTTCATGTTATAGAGCAAATTTTTCCATATATGAGATTTTTATTTTTCCTTACCTATGGGTTATTTCTGCATTTCAATCCACAGACAACATCTGACAGCAAGTAGAGTTTTAGTGTCATCCGGGAGCAGGTGGATGCAGCAAGGCATCTTGGAATTGGTTGTGCTGGCCATGCTCAATGCACTGTGGGGCGGGGAGTCCTGGGCTGCATGGAGACTGACTTGTCCTTTTACTTTTATCAATATTCGGATGACCTCAAAGCACTGTGTGTCTTCCATATGTCAGCTTGTCTGGCATTTGTTCTACAAAGGAGGGATGAAATAGCAGCTACTGACATTTGCTTTGGACTAAAAGAAGGAAGAGTAAGGATCTTGTTATCTGAATTCAATCTTGTAGCCAGTATGTTTGCAGGAGGCTTTCCTGGTTTCTGTTTCAAAACCAAATCTGTATTTTGTTTTCAGTTTTAACACATTTCCATAAAAAGGAATACATAAATGGGTTTGAAATAGACATTAAAAATAAATTCTGCTTACAACATATATGGCAAAAGAAAACCCCAAACACTTAGACTTTATTAAAATTGGCAAATGTCCTTGGATTATTTTGTGATGGGATCTCTGTATGAGGATAAAGTTCTCACAAAAAATAGGCTATTCATTAGGAAAGTATGTTGACAGAAATCAGTTAGATAATGGTGCCCGCTTTAAACGTAAATACTGTGTGAGTGTGTTGGAATTTTAATCTTAATATTTACATTTTGATTTTCTATGATGACAGACTTTTATTTTTGACTTTTAAATAGATGTTTCTTTTCCAGGAAGTTTCCATCTTGTTTATGCGAGTATTAATTTCACATCTTCTTTATCTTCAGCAATAGTTTTGAAGTTACTTAAGAGAGGTGATGTCACTTATTGCACATTTTTTTGTGTGTGACAGGACCTTCAGATACACATGCTCATTTAATTCTCAAAACAGTCCTGTGTAGAAGACATCAGTTTATACACTTGGAAGATTAGGACTTTACGGATTGGGCATTATGGATGTCTAACTTACCATAAGGCTTTTAACTAGCAAAGAAGATTTACACTTATGCCATGGAGACTTGCTTTAAGAAACACATTTCACCAAGCAGATACCATATTTCTGCTCGATGAAGATATAAGTGATAATATTTATCACTCTTAGGAGGGTTTATAATTTAACCTAGAAGAATGGCCACCTAGTTTAAAATAAAAGATATTCAAGATAATTTCTCAGCATCAGAAGAGTAGTATGGACCAGTGCATCCCACCCTTTTTGTATCAGGGCACACAGAGAGTGAGTTTGTGTGTACACAATGAAGCTGGTTCACTGGCCTATGGGATCCACACACTCCGGGTTATGACCTTGTCCTGAAGGCAAAGGGGATCGGTATCTTGGCACCATCATCTTATAGGCCATAGGTACCACCGGAGTTGAAGGGGAGAGAATTATAAGAAACAGAGGTGACCTTGTGAATGCATGCAGGGTTTGTGAAACAATCATGAGACTTTCACAGGGGGATAGTCATGGGGAAAATAATTATGCAAAAGGAAGGGTAAGAGCAAGCATAAGGGAAGAGTCCCATCAACGTTGTACTGGGGGCAAAAGAATGGAAAACAGAGGCTAATTGGTATTGAGTACCTGCTGTAGACAAAGGACTGTGACATAGAGAGGACAGACATCTTCAGAGATGTCACTTTTTGTCCCTTCTTAGGAAAAATATATAAATGCATGAAGTGTTAGTTGAAGTGAAAGAGGACGATGAATAGGTCAAGTTTATGTTAACTTTTGTAATGTTGGCTTCATATTCAGGTGTCTATGGTCAGAAACAAAGAGATGCAGTATGCGCAAGGTGCAGTGGCTCATGCCTATAATACCAGCACTTTGGGAGGCCGAGGCAGGTGGGTCACCTGAGCTCAGGAGTTCGAGACCAGCCTGGCCAACATGGTGAAACCCCGTCCCTACTAAAAATACAAAAATTAGCCAGGTGTGGTGGCATACACCTGTAATCCCAGCTACTCAGGAGGCTGAGGCAGGAGAATCACTTGAACCAGGAGGCAGAATTTGCAGTGAGCAAAGATTGCATCATTGCAGTCCAGCCCGGGTGACAGAGCAAGCCTCTGTCTTCAAAAAAAAAAAAAAAAAAAAAAAAAAAAGGAAAAAAGTGATGCAGTATTGAAATTGGGGAAAGGGTAAAGTTTCAAGAAGAGGTGCCTGCATTTCAGTATTTCAGAGTAGAAATGAGAATATATGTGATCCAAGGACAAACTCCTATCTTTATCCGGAGAATCGTTGGTATATTTGTTTACTTAATGAAAATTTAAACAGCAGTTTTCTATCTTCCCAGCACTTATAATGTTCTAAGCGCTTTATAAACATTAACTCATCAAATCTTCATATCAGCCTTATGTGTTGTATTGTATTATTATTCTGATGTTATAGATGTGGAAATGAGGGTATGGGGTTTAGGTAACTTGCATAAGATCACACAAGGAGTAAGTAAAAGACCTGAGAGGCAAACTGTGTCTTCTGTTTTCATAGTAGGATCTCAGGATATAGGGAGACAGATGCAGCCAACACCTGGCCTATTTAACCAGAACACACGTACTTACAAAAAGTCTAGCGGTGGAGAAGCGTTCCTCCAATCCTTGATGATGTTAGAGAAGGTGGCATTATTAGGTTGCTTAAAATGATCACTTTTAGGTAAGTGAGTATGTGTTTCAAGATTTTTTTGATCTTGCTATGATATGAGAGATTTGGAATTTTCTCTGATGAAAGGTCTCCTCCCTATGCCCATACTCAAAGTCATCTAACATCTGACGTTAAGCTCCTCCTCCTCAAATCTAATGAGCAAAGTGCACAAACAAGAAATAGTATAGATGAACACAGTTGAAAACATCTTGAAAAAGCAAGGTCCATACTTACCCTTTCTGAGTATCAATTTTCTTATCTTTAAAACAGAAATATTAATAGTGTCTACTGTTCAGGGTTGCTATGAGAACTAAGTGACATGCCAACAGAAAGGAATGAACATAGCACCTGCATATAATAGTCACTCTATGAATGTTGATTTCTTGTTCTCCATTTTCTGCCCAATAAGAAATAGTATTAAAATTTTTATTTCCACATTCCATGTTGTTTCCAAGAAAACCTATTCCAGTTTGACTTGAAAACTGTTTATTGAATAGCTACTTTGTGCTAAACACTATACTAACTATATACTCCGTTAACTGAAATAACTTTTTTTTTTTTTTTTTTTTTTTTTTTTTTTTTTTTGAGACGGAGTCTTGCTTTGTCACCCAGGCTAGAGTGCAGTGGCCGGATCTCAGCTCACTGCAAGCTCCGCCTCCCAGGTTCACGCCATTCTCCTGGCTCAGCCTCCCGCGTAGCTGGGACTACAGGTGCCCGCCACCTCGCCCGGCTAGTTTTTTGTATGTTTTAGTAGAGACGGCGTTTCACCATGTTAGCCAGGATGGTCTCGATCTCCTGACCTCGTGATCCGCCCGTCTCGGCCTCCCAAAGTGCTGGGATTACAGGCTTGAGCCACCGCGCCCGGCCTTAACTGAAATAACTTGATGCATTAACTGTATTAAATCCTTGCAAATAATTACAGGCATACAGATAAAGTAGTGATTTGTTTTTGTGAAGTGGCTGGATGGCGTTAGGACACAGAAATAAGAAAAACAAGGTAGTTCAAATAAAACATGGACTGAAATCTAAAAGTACAGAGCTGTTTTGTAAAACTTACACTTTAACTTCAGTCACTCCATTTTGACAGTAAATTGGTTGTCATATTCCATTGACTTTGGAGGAGAAATGCTGAGTTGAATATCCCACTGTTGACCAGAGTCTGCAGCACCCTCAAAAAAGGCATTCCCCAGCTGGGGCCTGGAGAGAGAAAGAATTTAGCCAATCCAGGGGTATTGCGGAGGCTGCCTACCTGCCAATTTTCAGCTTTCTTTTTTGTAATGTCTCCAATAGTAAGAAAAGATGGAATGACATTGGTTGCCTCTTAATATAACACTCTGCCTCTTCATTCAAGATTGCACATAACAAAATATTTGAAATTTCATCAGGAAAAAAGTTCCAAAGCTAGTATCTGTGGGTGAAACAAGCAGGAAACAAAACATAACTGCAAGTTTGGAAACTTTCCCCAGGAGTTTCACGTTTCCCTGTGATCTGAGTCCTCACCTTTGATGCCCATCCCTGTGGACTGCCCGCTTCCTCCAGGGGAGGCGGGACTCATTTCTTTCTTTTCTTTTCTTGCTTGCTTTTTTTTTTTTCATTGTGGGAAAAAACCCATAAATTTGCCCTCTCTGTTGATCAGGGTTCTCCAAAGAAACGGAGCTATTAGGCTGTGAATAGAGGTGTATATCCTATTTGATAGATAGACAAATAGTTATCCTATGAGAGAAAGGGAAATTTATTTTTAAAATATCTCATGTGATTATGGAAGAGAAGTCCCAAAAGCTGCAGCGGGCAAAAAAGTCAATGAGTATTTCCAGTGGAGTCTCAAGGCGTAAGAGCCAGGAGGGCCAGTGCCAGTCCAAATGCTGGCAGGCTTGAAGTCCATGAAGCGCCAGTATACCCACCTGTGTTTAAAAGTCGGGAAGGAGAAATGTCCTACCTCATTCAGGGAGGAGGAGGTCTCTCTGACTCTGCCTTTCTGTTCTGTTGAGATCTTCAACTGATTGCACAAGGCTCACCCACAGCAGGGAGGGCCACCTGTTCTACTCATTCTCCCGATACCAGTGCTAGTCTCATCCAGAAACACGAACACAGACACACCCAGAACAGTGTGGGACCAAGAGTCTGGGCAATCCATGGCCCAGGAAAGCTGACCTGTAAAATGAACAATTACACCCTCAACTATGTTTAAGTGTATACTGCACTATTGGTAACTACACGCACATAGTTATATAACAGATCTCTAGAACACTTTTGTCTTGTGTGACTGAAGCTTCATACCCACTGAACAGCAACCCTACTTTGTTCCTCTTCCCATCCCCTGGCAAATTTGTTTTCTTTGAGTTTAGTAACTTCTGATTCCTCATATAATTGGAATCATGCATTATTATTTTTCCTTCCCTCCCTTCCTTCCCTCCCTCCCTTCCCTCCCTTCCTTCCCTCCCTTCCTTCCCTCCCTCCCTCCCTTCCTTCCCTCCCTCCCTTCCCTCCCTTCCTTCCCTCCCTCCCTCCCTTCCTTCCCTCCCTCCCTCCCTTCCTTCCCTCCTTCCCTCGCTCCCTCCTTCCCTCGCTCCCTCCTTCCCTCGCTCCCTCCTTCCCTCGCTCCCTCCTTCCCTCGCTCCCTCCTTCCCTCGCTCCCTCCTTCCCTCGCTCCCTCCTTCCCTCGCTCCCTCCTTCCCTCGCTCCCTCCTTCCCTCGCTCCCTCCTTCCCTCGCTCCCTCCTTCCCTCGCTGCCTCCTTCCCTCGCTGCCTCCTTCCCTCGCTGCCTCCTTCCCTCGCTGCCTCCTTCCCTCGCTGCCTCCTTCCCTCGCTGCCTCCTTCCCTCGCTGCCTCCTTCCCTCGCTGCCTCCTTCCCTCGCTGCCTCCTTCCCTCGCTGCCTCCTTCCCTCGCTGCCTCCTTCCCTCGCTGCCTCCTTCCCTCGCTGCCTCCTTCCCTCGCTGCCTCCTTCCCTCGCTGCCTCCTTCCCTCGCTGCCTCCTTCCCTCGCTGCCTCCTTCCCTCGCTGCCTCCTTCCCTCGCTGCCTCCTTCCCTCGCTGCCTCCTTCCCTCGCTGCCTCCTTCCCTCGCTGCCTCCTCTTTCTCTCTTTCCCTGTCTCTCTCTTTCCTTGTCTCTCTTTTCTCTTCTCTTCTCTTCTTCTTCCTGCCTGCCTTCCTTTTTTGTCTTTCCTTTCTTCTAAGACAGAGTCTAGCTGTGTCATCCAGACTGGAGTGCAGTGGTGCAGTCTTAGCTCACTGTAACCTCGAATTTCTAGGCTCAGGCAATCCTCCAAACCCAGCCTTCCAAGTAACTGAGTTTATAAGTGTATGCCACCATGCCCTGCTAATTTTTTCTTTTCTTTTTTTTCCTCTCTTCCTTTTTATATATATATACTTTTTGTAGAAATTTGTTCTTGCTTTGTTGTCCAGGCTGGCCTTGAACTCCTGGCTTCAAGCAGTCCTCCCACTTCTGCCTCTCCAAGTGGCTAAGATTACAGGTGTGAGCCACTGCACTCAGCCCATTATTTTTCTTTAGTGACTGGCCTATTTTACTTAATATAAAATTATCAAGGTTCATCTTTTTTGTAGTATATGACAAGATTTCCTCCTTTTTAAATGCTGCATAATATTCCATGTTATTTATATGCCACATTTGCTTTACCGATTCATCCATCAATGGACACTCTAATTGTTTTTGCCTTTTGGCTGCTGTGACTATGAATGTGCACATCTCTCTTCCAGATCCTGTTTTCAGTTTGTTTGGCTATATGTACAGAAGTGTGAGTGCTGGATCATATAATTCTATTTTTAATTTTTGGGGAACTTTAGTTTTCCTCAAACCTAAACATAGTTCCTTTAGTTTTGAGTAACTGTTTTCCTCAGCAGCTGCACCATTTTACCATCCTTCCGACAGAGGACTCCGTTTCAAGCTCTGACTGAAACACCTTTCCTTGTTTTGCTACCGTAGCACAGCTGAGACAGACTGACATTTCTTTAAAGGACTGCTAAATACCAGGAGCGGAACAAAATGAAGTAATTACACAAAGTATCAGACAAAAATAGTTACACTTACAGGACAGTTTCTGCTCTTGCAACATGTAGACTGTAGCACGGAGAGTTCTCAGTTTTCCCTGTCCCCTACTTCTTTTTCTCCTTCCACCTTCCTACTCTTCTATACGTGGCCTGCAGCATCATTTTCAAAACATGGTTGGGTTTACTTGACACCTACCTCCTCCACACAGTGCCAATGTCATTCTCAAAACTAGTGTCAGCTCGTCCAGTCCCTGGTGTCCCCCACTGATGCAAAGGAAACCTCCACAGTGACTCTGCCCATCCTCAAATAATATTCTTAGAATTAAGGATTTTTTCACAACAGACATAAGGTTTAACATTCTCTGTATGTAGGCTCGTGAACCCATTTTCTACTTTCCAGAGATCATTCTGTTTCATTTCCACTTAAAAGAAACAGTATTGGTTTTCAAGTATTTTCGTATAACTTAACTTTTACTAATACAAATAATGCTCAAGTTCTCTTAAACCATTATTGAGAACCCAGAGGCTGGTGTTATCATAAATTGACATGAATTGTTCTAGTACAATTTTCAAACATCTGCACACATATTGTATTTAAAAACAACATATATCATGGTTTCATGTCTATTTGAAGTTTATAAATGACAAAATGCTGGCAGTATCATACTATTTTTTTTACTTGAAATTATGTTTTAGAGATCTTTTCATTAATATATACAATATTTCTTTTAAGTGTTCAAATAACCTATTCATCCACTAAGGTAAATAGATATTTTGGAATTTCCTTAATAAACTTTGGTGTATTGGTGTATCTCTTGTTTAACTCTCCAATCTTCTTGTACAATATGAGTGATTGCCTAGTGTATACTTTTGCAAGGAGAACAGATAGGTCATATGTAATATATACATCTTCAGTTACATTAGGTACTGCCCAGGTGCTTGTCAAAGTAGCTGTACCAGTTTACTCTCCCTTAGGAACATCTTTGAGTTTATTTTTCCCCATATCTTTATCCTCATTTAATTTTTTAGACCATTTACATTTGTGTAAATCTGAGAGCAGACAGGAAGCATTTCATTGTAGTTTTCATTTATATTCCTGTCATCACTTCTAAAGTTGATTATCTATCAGTCATCATTATTTATCTATATCCTTTTTGCTATTTGGATGTTCTCTTCTGTTTTCTCCTGTCATTTATTTTGTCTGTTTTTCCCCTTTTAAAATTTTGATTTTGAGAAACACACACACATATGTATATGCCTGTTAATTCATGTAAATGTAGATGTATCCTTGGTAATTCTTATTTGTCTGTGATGTATATGCATATATTTTCTCCAAGTATATTATTTGTCTTTTAAATCTATAATATTCCTTGACAACAGTTTGCTAAGGTTTTCCTTTAAGGAGGGAAATTGTATTGAATTCTATTTTTTTTTCTGAGTCAATTAACACAATCATACGATATTTTTCTCTTCAATTTTCAAGTTGCTTAATTACATTTGGCATGTAGTAAGTGCCCTGCAACCGTTGCTTACACTTCTAGAATTAGCTGTATATCACCAAATGTGGCTTCCTCTTAACACCCAATCATGAAGCTACTCATATGTATTTTAGGGTTTTGGACATGGCAAAACTCCCCTTTAAGTAACAAAGTCTGTGCTGGTAATATACTGCTGTGTAGCAAGCCACCCCAGGACCTAACGGGTTAACAATATTTATCCTTTAATAAGTCTGCATATTGGGCAGATAACTGTAGGCTCAGTTCATCTCTGCTCCAACTTGGAATAGGGGGCCTGGAATTACCTGTATATTCACTCATGTATTTGATCATTGACCCTGGCTGTTGGCTGGAGCTTTAGTGCATGCTTTTGGCTTAACATTATCATGTGGCTTCTGCACGTGTCCTGGGTTTCTCACAATATTATATCAGGATCCCAAGGGCATGATTCCCATGAGAGTCAGAAGAAGCTGTTTTACCTCTAATGACCTAATCTCAGGTGCCACGTAACGTTACTTCCAACACATTCTGTTCAAAATAAGACATTAAGTTTGTTTCATACTTGGAGGGAGAGAAATTACACTTTACCTTTTAATGGGAGAAATGTCAATAATTAGCGGAAATGTTTTAAAATAATGAGATGGAAATTAAGAAAATGGCAGAGTTTCACATAGAGGTACTTGTAGTCCAGCATTTCAGTGTAGACAGTGAAGTCCATGGCAGAACGCTCACCCTTCTCTAGAGGAAGATTAGGGGAAAGGATTTATAGATAAATTATGTTTTCCTTGTTACAGGTGTGGTTCTCACTGCTTTACAAATGGCTGCTCATCCAATTCTCATGAAGCCTTGTGTGGTGGTTTCCAGTATTTTTCTCATTTTAAGGGACATGGATGCAGCTGGAAACCATCATTCTTAGCAAACTATCACAAGAACAGAAAATCAAACACCGCATGTTCTCACTCATAGGTGGGAACTGAACAATGAGATCACTTGGACTCAGGAAGGGAAACATCACACACAGGGGCCTATCATGGGGAGGGGGGAGGGATTGCATTGGGAGTTATACCTGATGTAAATGACGAGTTGATGGGTGCAGCACACCAACATGGCACAAGTATACATATGTAACAAACCTGCACGTTATGCACATGTACCCTACAACTTAAAGTATAATAATAATAAATTAATTAAAAAAAAAAAAGAAATGATAAGGAAGGCAAGGGTAGTTGAGTTGCCCAGGGTCACACAGCTAGTAAGTGAGAGAACCAGGACTCCAACCCAGGGTTCTCATTCTGAGGAATTATTTTGCCTCTGAGATGGAGACACCCCGATATCACAAAGCAGGAGGGAGGAGTGAGGGCTTGGTAAATGGGTGTCTTTAAGTAAGCCAAAGAAATAGTAACCCTCTGTTTAGTGTATATTTTGGCTTCTCTTTAAAAACAAAACAAAACAAAACAAAAACTGTATGTTGGCTTGAAGATCTTCTAATTTACTACTAGTTTCGAAGAACTTTCCTCTGGTATTTTGAAAATATCTTTTACTTTACCTTCTAATTCATTAAGTCTATATTATTTTCATTACTTATTTCTTCCTTCTCTGTGTTATCCATATGTTTATTTTTCAGGCTTGTGAATTAAATGTTGGCTTGTTTATTTGTAACCTTTCTTTTGTTCGGTTTTAGCCTATAATCTTCTAAGACCCACGTACTTAAATTCCTAATGTTTTACTATGCAGTACTCTTATTTTTGTTCAATTAGAATCACTTTCTAAGTTCAATAGGATTTTTCTTTGATCTGTTTTTTAGTTGAAACATCTCAAAAACCTTGAGATTGGATTTAGGTTTCACACATTTTGGGCCCTCTTAGTATTTTCTAGAAACTCGATGACTGTAATCTATTATTTATTTATATCATTTATATTATTTATATCAACATAATCTATTATGTTGAGTGCAAAAGGTAATCGCGATTTTGCCATTAAGTGATGACAAAAACCACAATTACTTTTGCACCAATGTATAAATATAAGAATCCACCTTCAGAATAATAGAAAATGAATTACCTGCAATTATAAGCAGGCTAGAGCAGAGCAAAGTGCAAATAATACCTGTGATAATGTAGCAATGTTAGATTGCTGTGGAATAGAGACAAATCAAGACTAATCAATTATTTCACTTTTCAGGACATATAGACTTTGTTTTCAAGCACTCCAAATCACTGGTGCCTCAGTAATATCATAGCACAGAAAATACGGAGTCAACCAACCAACCAACTCACTAAATATTCAGCCTGAAAGCAAATTTTGCATTGATAAGTTTACAATGTAATTTGTTTTTTAAATTTGTCAACAAATATATTTGAAATGTTTCCTCTCAAGAGATGTTAATGTGCCAGGCGCAGTGGCTCATACCTGTAATCTTAGCACTTTGGAAGGCCGAGGCAGGTGGATTACCTGAGGTCAGTAGTTCGACCTCATGGTGAAACCCTGACTCTACTGAAAATACAAAAATTAGCTGGGCACAGTGGCTGGCACCTGTAATCTCAGCTACTTAGGAGGCTGAGGCAGGAGAATCACTTGAACCCGGGAGGCTGAGGTTGCAGTGAGCAGAGATTGTACCACTGCGCTCCACTCTCAGTGACAGAGCAAGACTCCATCTCAAAAAAAGCAAAACAAAACAAACAAATATATAAATATATAAGATATATGTGTATATATACATATATAAACACACACGTCTATATATGTATGCGCGCATGCACACACACATATATATATGAGATGTTAAAGAACACAAGGTTGGTAAGATGGAGAATGTTTCCTTAGGGAGTAGCAGATCCGCTTCTACTACTTGATTTGATCCATGTGATCACTAGTACCATTGTCATAATAATTATTGTAGCAAGGGTTGTAAAATGCTCATTTTGGGACTTTTGAATGTACATGTGAACTTAGGCAATGGAAAACACATTTTGCCTGCACTGTATATATAAATGAAGAATTATGTGCTGTACGGTATTTCGGGAAATTATTTGGAGATCTGGCTATTGAATCCTAAAATTGAAACACTCCCAGGTTTGCATCCCTTGATGGATAATGATTTCAATGATACAACCTGGCTGGGTCTACATGTGTTTTTGGAATGAATTAACTGGTGCATAAGGGGCAAGACATTAGCTTCTCAGCATGGGAACAGGTTGTCTGCTACAAAATGTTTCAACAAATGTTTTCTTCAACTAATATGTTTCACTGTACAGAGAGGATGTTTCCCAGCAGCAGGGACTGGAGCCCACTTTGTTTAATCTGCAACACCCTTGTCTAGCTCTCTGGAAAAGCACCATATGGAAAGATAAGCCACATTTTTAGGCTGTAGAACATTTTAGTGTCATATGTACATAGATGGAAATTTCCAAGAAGGATCAAGTTAGAATTTTTTCCTTCCTAGGAATAGAGTTCTGCCTTCTTTAATTTTTTTTCCTGTGAAACCCATAAATGATACTCATAACAAGAACTCATAGATAATAGTAATAATAAAAACAAAAACATAATATACAATTAAGTAAATAGGCCTTAGAATGAATGTCATTTTCTCTGTTATAAATCTGCAAAGCCAAGTCTCGAATCAGTTAACCGGAAGGTAGGAGAATGTCTCCACTTCTTTTAGGAACAGTTGGTTATGACGCCCAGTGAAGCTGGAAAGAGAGCAAGAGGATGTATTACATATTTAATGCCATGAACAGTAATAGCTTCAACTATTTCACTGGAAGGGAAGCACATCCAGTTCTTGGAATTCTGACTTAAGGAAAACACAGAATATTATTAATGTGATTGCATTAAATGATGTCTTTGTCACAAATGAAAGCCATGCCTTGACAAACATTTTCTTTCATCATCCTTCTGGGTATTGCAGCAGCTAAGAGTTCGTCTCTAGAGCCAATCTGTGATAAACTCCATAAGTCAATTGTCCTATGACCTGGGACAAATGATGAAATTTCTAATCATCAGTTTTCTTACCTGTAAACTGCAAAAATACTGTACCAACTTTAGAGTATACTTTCTTGTAATGAGAAGATGCATGTAAAACGCTTGCCATAGGGTCTGGCACACAGAAAGCACTCAGAAAAATGAAAGCTCTCACAATTTTTACCTGTAGTATTTTCACGATCTCATGGCTAACGGGGAGATTGAAAGGGGGACTTGCTGACATCTGTTCCTACAAGAATTCAGCTATGGTCTTGAGGCTGTGGCACAGCTTCATGATGTCACCCACTGGCCACCGCCACCAGGTAACTTGGAAATAGCACAGAAATTATTCTGAGATAAATTTCATACTGTGAGCTTAAATTTCTAACATAAAGACATTATGGAATATTAATGAGGGAACATGCCATATTTTGCCTCTTCTTTCATGTCATGTTTTATTCTCCAGCCTTAATTATGGAGAATAACTTTCTTACTTGCCTTTTCAACTGAGTCTTCCAAAAGAATATCAGACATGTTAACTAAAATGCATCCTATACTTTTCTGAAATCAGCAATGTTTTGTTCAGATACGTTTCCCAAGAAATGAAAAATCCACTCATTCAGGTTGGAATTACACTGCTTTGAGTATTTTCATTTTGGTTCTTCTAAAATGCCTAATTATACAAATGAGAAAATAGTTTCTAAATTCCTTGGAAAGAGAGGGGAAAAAAAATGACTGAATTCTAAATGTAGATTAAAAAAAAAACGAGAAAATTATCTGGATTAAAAGCCACCAATTTTAAGTGTAGCCCGTTAGTCCTCTGAACAGCAAAAAAGCAATTTTAGTATGCTTGCATTTGGGAAATTACAATTATTATTGGCAAGAATGCAATTATAAGGAATACATCATTTCTGATCTAAAGGTCACTGACTTAGAAAATAGGGGAGGAGCGGTATTAGTATTTTAACTTTTGTGTGCTTGAATCCTTTTTGTGATGGCTTAGACATATTTTAGATACATGAATCATTTCTGTCTTTGAGTGTGGTTAGAGAACCAATTATTTCTGGAAGATCTGAAATTGAGAATGACTTTTACCTCAATTAAAAATAAATTCTTTGAGTTAAAACACAGCCTCCTGCACGTGGCTGGTATGTGTCACCTCTTGCTACGTTCCTCCTACTCCAGGGCAACAAAGTAGAACACTCTCCTCATGCACAGCTTAAGAAATGTATGTCATGAGAGTGTCTAAACGTGCAAAAAGCAAGTCATTTTTTAAAATAGATAACTGTATTCGCCAGAATCCTGTTGGCATTTGGAGTCACAGATGGAAATATAGAAAATGGAGCAGCAGACACAGACACCATGGTTCACTGGTCCCCCACATGATTGTCCAAGGGTTTCGGGTTTAATCTTCACTATCTTCTTCAATTTAGTTTTTATAGTCAGATTTTAAATTGCCTCTCTGTTAATGGGTTCATTACTCATCTGTTATTAAAAGAGAGGAGTGTACATTTTATGATATTGGCTAATCCATTTTTATCTTTTCTTTTTGATACACTTTGGGATATTAAAAATAAGCCTGTATCACTAATTTTAGACTGTAATATTTGCATGTTGATGACTTTTATCTCTAAAAACAATAACTCATTATTGCTTCAAATTTATTAAAAGAACCTCTCATAATTGGCCAACTTTTCGAATTAATCTGAGAGTAAGTTCTTACGTTTGAGCAATTTTGGCTAGCACATGGCAATCTTTCTTCTTCGCAAATGGACTGTTACCTGTATAGATTTTCAGCAAACAGAAAATGGAGTCATGATTCTATAAGTCACTTGGACAATTAAAAGAGAAAGTGTGTTTTAACTAGAAATTTTTTTTGCAATAAAATTTCAGTAGTGTCTACATTGTAAAACTAATTATTAAATTGCATATCAGTGCAATGAAAAATAAAAATGATCATTTTTAGCATTGCTTTATAAAACAATAAACAGTAGGATTTTCATAAAAAGAAATTTTAAACAATTCTGGATTTAATAAAATTTCCATTTATTTATTTATTTATTTATTTTTATTTTTTTTGAGACAGTCTCGCTCTGTCACCCAGGCTGGAGTGCAGTGGCACAATCTTGGCTCACTGCAACCTCTGCCTCCCGGGTTTAGGCAATTCTCCTGCCTCAACCTCCTGAGTAGCTGGGACTACAGGCGCTCACCACCACGCCCGGCTAATTTTTGTATTTGTAGTAGAGACGGGATTTCACCATATTGGCCAGGCTCGTCTCGAACTCCTGACCTTGTGATCCGCCTGCCTCGGCCTCCCAAAGTGCTGGATTACAGGCATGAGCCACCGCACCCAGCCAAAATTTCCTTTTATAGACATGACTGGGGCCAGAGCGTCTGTCTATATTAAGACAGCTGCAAAATTTCCCTGTCCATTTTTCCACTAACTAGGCCTAAACACCAAGTCATTCATGCAGAAGAGAAAGATTTGCCACAAAATTACTCAAGATAAAATTTTAAATGTACATATATTCATATATTTATAATGACATATGAGTATAGAGAATTCTGTGTCTTTGTTTACGCTTATTTGTTCTGCGAGGCTATGGATGGCGTTGGTGAGATGGATGGATCCATATGAAAACTAGCAAATATAAGCATGTGGATTCCAGGGTTAGATGCGAAGGAATAATTTAATGAATTAAACCTTTAATAGAATCAAACTCAATGTTAAATTTTTTAAGCACTCCTTAATTATTTAAAGGCAAATTCAAATACAATTGGAAATTTGTTGTGTAACATTTAAGGAAAATAAGAAAATATTAATAAGCCATGTCACCATGATATAAATACCTGCATTATTGATTATCATTTTTATTTGATCTGCCTGAAGTATTTGAGACAGAGACACAACTTTATATTATCCCTTTAAAAGATGATAAAACTACCTTAGGGAGGTTGAGTGACTGGGCCAAGGACCCCAAAGTAGGAGTGGCGGAGACACTGGAGAGATCTCAGATGTTACTTTAGTCTAGTGTGCCTTACATTATAACAGGCACTGTTTTCTAAGTAGCTTATTCTCAGCCCCTTTCTAACCACAGTGCTTACAAAGCCTTCCCTCTTATGATTTGAGTATATAGATTTTGAGATTCAATTTTCCTGGTTTCATAGGTGGTTAGAACTGAATAATCTGTAGATCTTCTTGGCCCACCCTGTCATTCATTACATTTGTTACATTAAAGCCCTAGGAGTTTAAAACTTACTCAAACATAGATCTTCTGATTGAAAAGCTGAAGTTAGAACACAGGTGTATTAGATGCAGTTCAGAGACCTTTCTAAACAATTAAATCATGAACTTTAATTTTAGGAAATTGTCCAAGTCATGTTGAATTTGAAGAAAAAATGTTCAAGGAAACAATGGGAAATTTGTCCCATTCAAACAGAAAAAAGATAGAGAGGAGGGAGAGAGAAATAGGAGGAAGAGGGGGGAGCCTCAGTAATATCTCTCCGATTGGGTAAAACTGATAATGGGTTTAAGTCACAGTATTGTTTTTTTAGCTAAGAATATGCCTATATGAAGAAACATACTCTAGTTCCACCTTTTTCCAAACAAAAGTGATCTTTTTTCTTTTTATTGTATGTGTGTGTGGTGTGTGTGTGTCTGTTTTGTTTTGTATTCATCTCTGAATCCCCAAAACACTGCTTACGAAAAAAGAGAATCGCCTAAAACTGTTGTGAATGAGACACGGCCTTAGTTCTTTGAAAAGTGTGGTGAAGACATCAGCTTTATTAGGATATTCCTACATCCTGAGAAATTGTAGTGAGGAGATAATCTAATAATTTAGTTTACAAAATACATACAAAGCCTCCTGATAAAAACTGTGAATTCGAACTGCATTTGGGTTGGTCTGTAGTGAGCGCCTAGAGGTGAGCTGAATCCAGTCTTGTGGAAGAGCCCAGGAAAGTAGTGTTGGTAGGAAAGTGGGATACATCGCTCAAGAAAAGTCGCTCCCTCTCTCGGCCCAATGTCCACAATTCTCCTTTAGAAAGAGAGTAAAATAATCTACAAGATTGTTTAAAGTTCCCAAATTTGCACTTAGCTGTTCTAGGGGGGCTTTAGCCTCCTTGTGGGCTTCTTCAATCTGGGGTTGGGGAGCATTGCCCAATCCGGCCCAGTGCCTAATGCATACTGCAGCCATCATTCTAAAGGGCAGTCACACATGCCAGTCCCCAGCTGACATTGCTTTCAGGGCTCTATATTTTTCTAAGGTAAAGAGAGAAATCCTTCACATGATTAGGAAGGCCTGTGTGACTTACACCCCTCTTTATATCTGTTTTCCTTTATCAGCTCTCCGTCTGTCAGGACTTCGTCCTGGACTGCCCTGACCCACTCAATAGCACAAACACGTTCCTTACTAGGCACTTGCCTAAAATAGCTTCTAATCATCCCTTCAGGTCCCTGCAGACATGTAATTTTCTGCATTCATTCAACAAATACTATCGAGGTCAAGTTAAACGTCAGGAATATTTCAAGGTACTAATGATATACCAATCAATCATTGTGCTCCTTTAAATCTGAAGCTACCTTTATTGTTTTTGTCTCTTATTCACCTGTATGCACCTGAATGAGGGTCTATGTTAGTTGATATTACTTACCTCTCTTTCTAGAGCCAGGCTTAGTGCCTATGTAAGCATCCAACAGGCACCGACTACTATAAGTAACTGATACACAGTAAACATGTGGCTTCACCAGTATCTCAGTTTATGGAGTAAGTTAGTTATTCAAAAAAAATTGAAATATGTTACTTTTATGAATATTGAATTAAAACCTTATTAAAATAACATATTTGTAATAGAATATCTGGCCATTTTTTAAAAGACATTAACCTACATAAGCTAATAATAATGAGATACTGCCTTTGTTCTTTGAAAAGTTTGGGGAGGCCTGTTTTTATTAACTTTCTGTACAATTGGCATCTTTCCTTGTGGGATGAAAATCTTAAGTCATTCTAACTCTAAAATATTGGTAATAAGAGGAAGACATTGGAAAGCTAACATTGCCCTGTTCTTGTTTGCTACTTACTTATTGTGCATCCCTGAGTCTTATAGAGGATACTATCACATTACTTAGATAAACATAACGAAATTTTATTGCCGCGTCGCTGTCTTCTAATCGTCACTGTAACACACAGTCTTCAACCTTGAATTCTGAATGCCATGGTGGTTTTTTTAACTACAGTATTTCCTGAAGAGGCTACTTTCTTACAGCTTTTTAACCAGAGATGAGAATTGAAGTTATAATTAACCACCAGATGAAAAGCAACTGAGATATTTATCTAGTTTTTGTGATTTTGTTTAAGAAGCTATGATGGTATCATTCGAGTAATAACATATCAGAGTTAGGCCGTATAGTGGGGAAATGATCAAAATTATTTAAATGTGACTCGTACACAACTGGATATATTTTACGAGCCATGGAATTAGCCTGGGATTTACCAAATTCCTACAGGAATGCAGGTATAATTACCCTAACATACCCTATACAACCTATTTAAAGAAACCAAGTCATATTTTTATTGTATTTATGATAATTAACGTTTTTAGCTTCTTATCCTATTATACTAGTGAAAATTCACAGAAGACTGGATAGGCAAAACAAAAACAAGAGCACATAGAATAGTGTTCAACTTCACTAGTGATTTGGAAATGAATTTAAGGTAAAAATAAGTTATACAATGTTATTTTACACTCATTAGATTTACAAAAACTTAAATATCTAGCAATAACAAGTATTGGCTGAGATGTAGAAAAATGGGACATCAGAAACTGCTGGAGTGGGTGCAAAATTTTGGAGAGCAATTTGGCTGTATTTTTCAAAGAGGAGATTGGATACACCACACCCTAATAATGTTACTTTCAGCCACATCCCTAGAGATGGTTTCTTACACATGCTCAGAATCATGTCTAAAGATATTCCTTGAAGCATCTTTGTTGTGAAGATTTGGAAAAAACACAAATGTTCAGTAAAATAACTTAGGGCAAACTCATACTATGGCACATAAAATGATTTGATTCCTTAGTTTGATAAATGTTTCTTGAGCATTATGTACTTTTCTAGTCTTGGTGGGAAGGGCAGCAAAAAGCAAGAAAACAACAACACAAAGTACCAAATGTAATTTGGCTTGGAAGAAAATTATGTCAGATCATGATAAGTGAGAAGAAAAATAAGCTAGAGTAAAGAAATCATGATAATGGAGGGAGAAGGCCACTACCTCAGGGAAGGTGGCCTTTTAAGACTTCTCTTATAAAATGCTACTGATCAGAGACCTGAGTAAGTTAGAGTGCAACCATGCAATGACACAATGATGATCCTGTGCAGAAGAACCAGTTCCAAAGCATGGCGTCAGAGGATTGCAGACAGCAATTTTTAGTCAGATAAATTAGAATAATGGAATTTCTATTCTGCTTATAAATAAGTCGGAGAAAGCATTCTAGAGATAAGAAGAATTATAAGTTTCGTTTTAGACACATTAAATTTGATATGCACATTAGACATCCCATTAATGATTTTGCCTTAGCAACTGGGTCTATGAGGTTGGTGTTCAAGCAAGAAAATCCAGGACTGGAGGTATATATTTGGGAAGCATTAGTCTATAAATTGTTTTAAAACCATGGGACTGACCGTGATTACTTAAAAACGTGAGCATAGGCATTTCAGTTCTGAACCTTGGGCTACTTGTGCATTAAGAGATTGGAACATGTGAGGATTCAGCAAAGAAAAGAGGAATTGTTACCAAAGATAAAGGTGGAAAACCAAGAGATTGGTGTTCAAAACATGAAGTTAAATAGGAAATCACACATTTATGACAAATTAGGGTTGTGTGTAAGCCTGTGTGTGTATTGTATTGTGTGTGCATGTTGTGTGTGTCCATAGAGCAAATTCTGGACAGACAGCAAGATATTAACCTAGGTTTTACCATCTAGGCGTATCCCTAAGTCTTATAGAGGATGCTATCACATTACCTAGAAAATTTTAGTTTAATTTGATTGCCAAGTTATAGGCTTGTCATTGTCACTGTAGCATATAATCTTCAACATTGAATTTTGAATGTCATAGTGATTTTCTTATCTATATTTCCTGAAGAGATTAGTTTCCTACAGCTTCTTAACAGAGATGAAAATTTGGTTTAAGTAGTAATTAACTACCAGATGAAAAGCAACTGAGATATTTTTCTACATAATGCTGTGGATACATTTTACTTTTTCTTTTATTCTTATTGATTGATTTTTAGGATAATTATGTATTCTTACAATTAGCAGCAAAAGTGATTTTCATTTAAAATTTAGATATTCATAGGTTTGGCCTTAGAACTACTGTTGTTTACAATTGTATTATACTACCTAATATTGACTATTTTTCTTTTGTAAGCTTTTATATTTTGCTGGAAGGAAGTCATTTACACAATTCAATACCCTTTATGTTACCTCTATTATTTATATGAACAAAAGCCCTGGGAAGAAAGAATTTGATGTGTGTGAGATTGATAGTCTCGGTTAGACCTTAATGCACACACAAAAATTCATGCATTTTCACTGTCCTTATTATATAAAAGGAGAGGCTTCAAAGTAATTATGTGGGAGATGAAATACTACATAGGAGAAACTACTATAGACATTCTCTAAATCTTGTACAAAAAGCATAATTTGAATTACTTTTCTTAATTTACCTCCTATACCTATGCAGGAGGGCCATGTGTGTACCTGTGTGAGTGCACGTGTGTGTGTGTGTATGTGCATTAGTTGTAGAAGTCATAAAGCATTAAGGTGATACACATGCCGCTTTATGCTAGTGCCTTTGATAACATAGACTTCTTCGAGGATTGACTGAAAAATCTGTTTGTTCACCTTATCTACAAAAGCACTGCTGAGATTTTCAGAGGGCATATATATAAAATGTAGAACCCTCTATTTATGCAAAATATCATTTAAGATCTATCTCAATTTGAATATATCAAAATATCTCAAGCAAATACAAAACTGAAGCAGGGGAAATAGAGTTCATACCTGGAAGATCCAATCATCATTGTGTTTTTAAGTGACTTGAAATGACTTCAAAAAGTTCAGTTCCTTGAAATAACAGGCATGATATCTTTCTCTAAGTATAACATTGAGCATACTGCCAAAATGGAAAAAAATAATAGAAATGAACACAAATGAAAATTCTTTTCTTTTTTTAATATATTATACTTTAAGTTCTGGGATACATGTGCAGAATGAGCAGGTTTGTTATATATGTGTACATGTGCCGTGTGGTTTGCTGTACTCATCAACCCGTCATCTGCATTAGGTATTTCTCCTAATGCTATCCTTCCACTAGTACCCCACCATCCCCCTCTCGACAGGGCCCCAGTGTGTGATGTTCCTCTTCCTGTGTCCATGTGTTCTCATTGTTCACCTCCCACTTATGAGTGAGAACATGCAGTGTTTGGTTTTCTGTTCCTGTGTTAGTTTGCTGAGAATGATGGTTTCCAGCTTCATCCATGTTTCTGCAAAGGACATGAACTCATACTTTTTTGTGACTACGTGGCATTCCATGGTGTATATGTGCCACATTTTCTTTATCCAGTCTATCATTGATGGGCATTTGGGTTGTTTCCAATTCTTTGCTATTGTGAACAGTGCTGCAATACACGTATCTGTGCATGTGTCTTTATAGTGGAATTATTTAAAATCCTTTGGGTATATACCCAGTAATGGGATTGCTGGTCCAAACAGTAGTTCTGATTCTAGATCCTTGAGGAATTACCACACTGTCTTTTACAATGGTTGAACTAGAAAATTCCCTTTTCTTATGAGGAGGCACTTGAGTTTCTTTAGAGGTATTAGCATATCATGGTTAGCCTCCTGAGACTGACAGAGACCTTAATATTGCAAGATTCCCACTACCTTGTATTTGCTGAGGTGCCTTCTCTCACAGATCATTCCTCCTCCACTGAAGATAATTTTCTCTCTATCGCCCTCAAAGACTGATACCCTCGCCTTCCACATAACACAGCTGGGGTTTGGCAGTTTCCACCCCACAGCCTTTAATATTACTCTTTTTTTGTTTTGGTGTGTCAGTGACCAGTGGCTAAATATATCCACTGGATCCCCGGCAATATCCACAACCTAAACAGAAAAGCCAGAGGGCACACTATGCCAACATGCGGCAAGTTTCAGAAAATGGTGGCAGATGGATCACATGATCCTCTATTGAGCAGGACCCTTCAACTCTTTCTGTTAAAATAGGCTGCATTATTTGAGCCTTGATTTTGCATTTACTTGGAATTGTTCTGAGTTTTCTCTTTTCCATCACTCATGGTCCCAGATGATGCATGTGACAGCTATATTAGGCAGGGCATGTTAATACAATCTTTGCATTTATCTTCTTAAGTGATTATCTGGAAAATATGGCAATTAGAAAGTATGCATTAGAAATAAGCCCGTTCTGGCTTATATAAAAATGAAATCAGCTTTGGAACTGCAATTATTTAGTACTATGTTGCCTTGTTATGAAATGAGGCATGTGTAGGTGGTGGGCGATGAAAAGCATAAGCAACCAGGCAATATTAGAAAAATGTTCCTCAGCAGTCTATAACACTGCGCTTTTAGTGCCATATGAGAACACATGAAATACCCTCTTTTAACAATTTTAATATACTAAAATTTATGGACAAGAGAGATGCCTGAACCCATTCTTATTATTTAAATTGTTATGTGAAAAAATTATGTTTCTTATCATTAGAATAATGTTCTCATTATGTGCTAGATTAGATAGATTCCAATTAATTAGAAGATAAACTTCCATGATTATGGATGGTTTGACAATTTCAAAATGAACAGGTTGAAAGTGTCGACTTAAAGAGACTGAAAAATTACGTTTTCCCTTACTATGATATTAAAACCCCTCAGGGACCCTGGTCGCTGTCTTGTCTGTTCATGTTCCTTGAACGCTTTCTAACTGTGTGTGTATCTGTATGCATGCTAAAATAATATGCTAAATTAATTATTGGGACATTTAAAATTTGAAATTATGTAGTCATAAAAGATAAACTGTGGATCTGAAAGTGTACAGGCAATTCAGTGGACACGAATATTTTGCCAACATTTTCTCTTTCCCTCTTCTATTTTTTAAATTTTTAATTTTTGATTCAGAAGTACATGTATAGATTTGCGACATGGGTACATTGTGAATGCCGGGCTTAACGTTGCTGTCAATGTGACAGCACCATTTCAACTAGCTTTCTAAAAGGAAACACAATATTAATTTACTTCAATTTTCCCACTTACAAAGAAAATTGTCACAGTTGATTTTGGGTCACTCAAATACTATTGTAAGAGGTTTTATGTTTTAAAAACAAACTTGTATGAATATAATAATAATTGTTTTGGCCATCACTATTCTTATCATTTCCTGTTTTCATAAACACTATTGGGTGGAGTATTTTTTTTTTTTTAGGTTTCTTTCAGGGACAGTAAATGTATAATGCCTTCATAATATGCCACACTGATTACTTTAGCAGAAAAAATACATACACACATGCAAACCTGCACACGGGGACACAGGGGATTGGGGGAGAGAGACAAAAGAGAGAAGATAAGAGGGAAGGAGAGGGACACGGAGAGATTGGTAATATTGATTGTGCAAAGTGATTGAATACATAGTTCACTGTTCAAACGGAGGTACAGCATTTATTTATTACTCATAAATTAATTCATCTTTGTTGAGTGCCTAATTTTCCACATAATAAGGTAAAGAAGAGAGTGTTTATAGGGGAATCAGGTAAAATTTTGCACTGTTGCTGTCATGCCAGAAGCTATGGACGACAACGCAGACTTGGAATTTGGAGATTAGGTAGACTATAGCCCGCTTTCTGCTCACTTTCCATGAATTGAAGAGTGGACAGAAGGGCTTGTTAGAGTGTCAGTTTTGAGGGGTTTGGATGTGAAGAAAAGGAGATGAATGAATGGATCGTTATCTAGAAGGCTGACATAACGTCACGTTTTCGATAAAGGAAGTTTTATTTAGCTGTAAATTGGTCATGTTATCTGCGACCTAAAGCTCAGTATTCTAGAGTTTCTATTTCCTGCCATGGACTCCCTAAATATTGTTAGAAAGATTAAATATATTTGAAAAGACCTTCTGTGGTACCTGATCCAAGACAATCTCTAAACAAATACAAGTTCCCATTTCTGCTTTTTTTTTTTTTTTTTTCCTTTCCTGGTGAGAACATACCAGAAGCAGTCCCGAGTTGGTAATTGATTACAATTGATATTTTTTCCAGATATGCAGTGATAGCATTAAGCAGTTGTTTTATTATTACTCAAGGCTTCACGGTATCATGATCTGGATGATGTCAAGCAAATGATGTATGTGCCCCAAACACATCATTTGACTCCTAGGATTCCAGTGTTGGAATTTATTGAATGGTATGAAGGACAAAATTTTGGGGGAGAGACTTAGGTCTCTCACAGTTTTAAAGTCCTTTGTGTTTGTAACTGTTCATTTAGGGGTATAATCTGCTAATTGAAGTTATTAAAAACTTGCTTATTTCTTTTGGGAAATTATAGTGACTAGAGGATAATGACCTAGTACCATGTAAAATTTAACTCAATCAACATTTGTCAATGCATGCTCTTTCTCAAGAATTATAATAAAATTCTGGGGTTAAAAAGTAGCCATAAGAATTAAATAATACAACCGTGGACAAATATTTTATAAAATTTAACTCAATCAACATTTGTCAATGCATGCTCTTTCTCAAGAATTATAATAAAATTCTGGGGTTAAAAAGTAGCCATAAGAATTAAATAATACAACCATGGACAAATATTTGGTTAAAATACTAATATTATTTTCATCAGGTAAATAACTTTAGTATTAGAAGTTGACTTAAATGCATAAAATAAGATCTTTTAGAACAATGTACAGCATTAAATGTTCTTAAGGTTTAAATTCCTAGATTAAATTTATGGTCCTAAGTGTATTGAAAGTGTTTATTTGAAATCTATCGCTTAATTAATTTAAAAATGAACACAGTATGTACTTCATCAAGGAGATACAGGACCACCTTAGTTCAACAGTATATCTTTGCATATCTCCAAAAGATTTATACTTGCTTATATTTCTTTAGACTGCTACGCAAATGCTAAAACATGGAAAACTTTTGAATTAAGGGAAAAGAAATAAAGGATACGTATAGATGGCAGAAAGGACAGATGATTTGCATCCAGAGAGGATTTCATTTTTATGTATCTTTATTAAGAATTTATCGGTAACTACAAATGCTGTTAAAAGTCATGCAAAGAAGGTTTTTCTAAAATGTATGAATGATCTGTTTGGACCTTGATAATTACTGAATTTTAGAAGTTCATGATAACAACCAAAAACAAATGAGTAAATGTTTTCTATAGAATTTCAATTTCGTATACATCAAGATGAGCCTAGGTTAAGCTGAATCAAGGCATTCTGTTATTTTGCCATGAAATAAAGTTATCTATTTTTTATTCTGCTAGTATAATTTATTAATTTTTTATGACATGCCAGTTTTATCCCAGTACTTTCCTTCTTCTTAGAACTAAGTAATGTTTTTTCATAGCAGTGGTGTAAATAGATGGGGTTTCACCATGTTAGCCAGGATGGTCTCTATCTCATGACTTCATGGTCCGCCCACCTCGGCCTCCCAAAGTGCTGGGATTACAGGCGTGAGCCACCGCACCCGGCCACACACATACATTTTCTTTGCCAGATAAAATGAGATCCTAGTATAGCAGATTTCTAAGAAACACTGAATAAAATAATTAGAAAGTATCCTCTGAGTAAAATTTCTGCATGTGGTTAGGTAAATATTTGAAATTGGAGGTCAAACATTGTCAGTTATTTACTTGGGTGTCCCAAGGACCATACAGTCACCCATCTTCAGTATTATTAGAAATAAGAGTCCTTCGTATAAGTTGTTGAGAGAAAATGTTCAGACAATGTTAATTTTTAGAAATCATTTTACCAAATATTTTAATTTGATTAAATATATCTTCATATTTGAAAGGCAAATACTGAGAATCAATCACAAAGTTTTCTTTCATACTTTGTTTCTCTCAACATGAAGCAATTCTAAAACTCTAAGTGACTGAAGAAAATTTAAATGACTTTCTTCTTTTTATGAAAGTAGTGGGAAGGGCTATACAATCAAACAGAGCTAAATCCGGTAACACTTCACTCAGTTGGAGGCAAAGTCAACTCCATAATAAAAATTAAAAGAAAATGACTCTGAATTACTCCTTATGTTGCATCTGGCATTTAATTGACATGTATAATAAAGTAAGTAAAAATTTTCTAATCAAATTTTACATTTGCATACTGTCATTTTACCTAAAAGATAGGTTTGGATGTACTGAAATCTTTCAGTCTTTGAAGAAGTCTCAATGCTGAATGATGGAAGCCTATTATGTTGCAGAATAAATATATGCAACTTGGTCACTCAAATGAAGACTGTTACTCATATGTCACTTCATTTACTAAAGCTGCGGGAGGGAAGAGGTCTCTGGAATATTTCCATCCATACTCGATCTTATACTCATTTCCATTTTATGCTCATTTGACTGTTTCTTTTTATTACTTGGCACCACAAAACTATTGATTTATCCTAATGGGAATTATATTGTTACTCACATCTTTATTACTTCCATTAGGCATTTGGATCACTGGTCGGTCTCTTTTCTCTTTACTGTTTCTCAATTTTACATTTACATATTATTTCTATCAATAAATTTTATAACTGTTCATAAACTCTATGCTAGAGTTTCTAATAGAATGCATACAAACGATCCCACATTTCCTGTGACTTCTGTGTTTAATCCATCAACTACAGCTAATGTAGGGGGATTTCAGCTGTCAGTAAGATAAAGGCATATCTCAGAGGGAAGTGTGGAGGGTGGGGGATAATGATTGAGCAGGAGAGTCATCAAAACTGTACACAGGAAAGGTGCTTGGCTTATTCTCAGTTACCACTGCGGCATGACACACACAGGCTCAACTTCTTCCTCAGAAGGCAATGTAAACTGATAGTCACTTACTGCAATGGAAGTCAGTTTAGAGAAATTCACACATGATAGATGTATAAATGGATAAAGGAAGGAGATAGAAAAGGATGAGACTTGTTTCTGACCTCTGAGAATAACTCCATTTTAAATAGCAAACTCTGTTCTAAATGTTTCTTGATGTCACCAAATATACAAAATATTATTATACTGTACAGTGCGAACTAGGAAGACTTTTTGGTTTTTCTTACTGATAGAAATGGAGATGGTTTATTATTATATATTTAACAGTCTAAAATTCAAACTATTTTCTTTCCACCATTGGACAAACTTGTAGAGCACACGATACTTAAGGCACTACAGTATCTCACAATACAATAGTCATCCTCAAGGTCATAAATTGCATTTTCTTCTTAGTGACTATAAACTGCTTTGAAATTTAAAAGTTAACGAAATAAAATTGATAAATTGATAAATAAATAAAATTGATATTTCAAAGCCAGATGTTGAATATTGTAATTTTTGTGGTTTACTTACTAATTTAGAATTTTTTATCATTTCATTTATCTTTATATGCCAAATAAAGATTAAACATTTTCTAAATTTATGATGGTGGTACTTCTCACAATAAGGATATTTGTCAAAATAGTACTCATGACTATTATAATTAGTCTTTCTGTATCTCTAGTGCCTCTCCTGCCAACCAAGAACAGGTACACAAAGAAAATTTAATACCATCCAAATAAAAAAGCAAGAAATATTAATCTATTCAGTAATAGAAGTGGTGGAAGTGCCAGTAGCTACCAGTACCATCTTTCAGCTGAGACGTCAGCTGTACTAGCTATACAATCTGTTTGGTTATCCTGCCTGATATGTTATTAGCAAATATTTCAGGTCCCATCATGTCATATAAGCCCTGCCTCAAGGGAATTTCCAAAAATTAGGGAAACAAAGAAAATACAAGTTTACTAGACGACTTACCACTTTAATCAATATTCAATTATGTATGTATTTTGGAAATATTATAATTTAATGTTTTGTATCACAACTGCCATCTAATTACTCATAATTGAGAGAAACTCATGTTAACTTTTATGAAGACTAAACAGGTGTGGTCTAATAGAATTAATATTTAATTGCAAATACCAGCTATTCTTTGATGCATAGGGAAAAAAATATCCTGGATAGATCATTTACCCTCAAGTCACATTTAACTGTTTGTGAATATATAAAAAATTCCTAAAACAAAGTTTTAAAACTTCCCAAAACTTAATTAAATTTGCGGTTGATTCAATGCACTTGTAAAATCATGGTGTTTCAGTAATTATTTTTATACACCAACTTATCCTAGTAGAAAGATTGCCGTTGCCATTTAGTAAAAAGCTACCAAAATTTAGACACTTGGAATTTGTTTTTGGCTTCACTTGTGACCCTGAAGAACATCCAAGATTTTAACGGTGATGAAGGTAGTATATTCAAATTTATCTTCTTGATTTTTCTAAGCACTCCTAGTGAGCCAATATTCATAAAAAATGTTAAAAAGCAGAAGAAAAGACACAAGATAAACAGTAATTTGGATAATTCATAAATTGGTATTTCATTGTTGACTTCTTGAGAATCCATTGTTTATACTACCCCTCAAAAATAAGGAAAACCATAAACAAAAATTCTGGTGTAAAATATCTTGGCAGTAATGTGTTTGCTCTCCCCTGTCCTGAATACGTTAGGCTAATTTTCAGTTAAAATGGATTGCAATTAAATTATTTTCAGCAGAAATGTGTCTTAACCTTTGAAGTTGATCATTTCAGCATTTTTAAATGCTTGAACTATTTCTTAAAATGACACAAGTTGTGGCATTGCCATTTATGGAGGTTTACATGCTCTCGATGCATAAGGATTTGGCTTTCTTTTTTTTCCCGTTTATTCAGTGAAAACATGATTTGATTCAGTTTTGTACCCATGCAGAATGCCACTGATGTGATGCCAAATATGCCCTATTTAGAAAAAATAAAAATTAAAAGGATATTATTTTTCTGCACAGTCAAAATTATGCAGATGTAGATTTAAAAGACTACACATCAAAAATGACACAAGTAAAATTTACTTACGCCGTGTTTCCTTTTATACTCACAGGCAGCAGATTTACAGGCACCAAACATTCTTCATCAAAACAATGAAATGGCCAATGTGGTTCTTTGATGACTTCATTCTGTCTTTCATATATGCCCAAACCCTCATATTTGTAGGTGCTTTTTCTGTCCCCAATTATTTGGGGTCTCTGTGTTATTCCCAGGCATGCTTAGGTCATTCTGGTTTCCCAGGGCTTCCTTTAGGGCCTCTAGATATCCAAGTTGTCACGGTCTCATTTCTCAGCTTAGTCTTTCCAGACTCTCCAACATACCCATGTTCAATTCTGCATCACATGGCATCAAGACAGGGACTCAACATTGCCTAAAGCAGTTTGAGTCACCAACTTATTTGATAAACTAATTTCTGTTAAGGCTCTTTGTTCTTTCCTTCTCAGCTGAAATGTGTGTATGGCAATAGGGGCCTCCCATGGACACTCCACTTTTGGAAGCTTGGTGGTATCACCATGAAAGAGTAGAGAAAGATATTTAGGAATATACCCACTTCATGCAAGAATTGTGAGAACAGTTCTTGATAGGTGGACAATGGTAGCTTCATTAAAAAGCACTCTGGGAATAAAGTCTCTTGGTAGAGTAAGCAAGAGAATATTCATAAGCTGTTCGGTCATTCATTCTTCCATGCATACGTTTGTTCAGTACATTTTATTGTGCTAGGTCCTGGAGATACAGAAGAGAGGAGTTAGACACTCCATCTCCATGTGTGGTTTACAGTCTAGCAGGGTTGCATCCATGTGCGAGAGCTGTGCACCTGTTCAGTTTTGCTCACCCCTAACCCAGTTGAAAACAAAATTAAGGACAACAGTTCATGCTAATAAAAAATAAGTTAGTCAAGTGTTGATTCAGATCACATGCCTCTCATTGTTCATCTCTGGACAAAGTTGTGAAGAATCCTGCATCTCAGACTGCCATGTTATTTACTTTTATAAATCACCTGGTAATCTCTTTTTCCTCGTATCAAATGCAAACACAGCACTTTCTCAGATTCACTTATAAGACTGTGTTCTTATCCATTCTTACTCTTGCTTTTCCTTTTATTCTCCCTCTGCCCAGCTATAACAAATTGGATTGTGATTTTGTCCACAATTATTATTCCTAAAATGACATTTATATTTGGAATTGTATTTTCTTTACAGAGAAATGGGTTAAAATTCAACTCACAATTGAAACAGGGAAAGAATACCCTGAAAGATATAGCTTAGCAGTAAGTATATTTATACACTGATAAATTGATCTTCCAAAGAGACTGTTTATAATTTTGACAGTGCCTAATTTTTTAGGTCTTTCTCTTTAAGGAGTCCATATGTGGTTGGGAAAAGTACCTCAATCTCTGCAATTCATATATAGAAACTCTTAAAAGCCTTGTGAGATGTCTGTTCTCCCTTCATGACTACCCTATACCTACTCTCTCGAACATCGGAAACACTGATGTTCAAGAGCTTCCATTACGCTCGTTTATCTGGGAGCTGTGTGACATCCGAAGCACAGTTCTAAGTAGCAGTATCATTCAAAACCAGGAGCAAGAATCAGATACTCATGAGCAAAGGTCCAAAACTGAGTGGCAATGTAATACTTTTGTTTTTCAAATAAAGAGATTTATAAGATTTTATCTAATCCATCTACTAATGCGTGACTCTATAGTTTGCTAGCATAATAGTTTAGCCATGGTAAATCTATTTCTAATCTATTCCTTATAACTTACTATTTCTCCTTCTACTATGACATCTTCATTTTTTGTCTTTAATGCTCATCCAGTTTTTTTTTTTTCTCTGTACATGAATCTCAGAGCCCACAGGTAACTGACGCAGAATGTTGAGAATAGTAGGATACAAAAAGTAGTGGCATTTTGGAGATCTGGTAGTTCCTTGGACAATATTCTTTACATTTGTCTATTCGGTTTGCTCTTCTGCATTTTGTGGACTCATTTCTAGCAAAAAAACAAAAAATTTCCATAGGGGAGCTTTAAATATAGGCAAGGGATCTTGGAGTGATTACTTTTTGAAAATATATTCCTAAAATACAAGTTGGGTAACCTACTTCCCATAAATAAATACAATGATTTATTTAAATAGCTGTTACAAATTAGAAATGGACTCATAATGGTTTTCTAAAAGCATGCTGGAGCTATTGAATTTAGTGTTTGGAGTCCCATGCAAACTGTAGACTCATATGTCTTCAAGCCACATTGGCTGCCAGGATCTTTATTAGTAAAGGGGTGTAAGACTGCATTTTACAGTGTTTTGGTCTTTTACTAACCATCCTGTGAAGTTGGTAAGATGGTATTGCCCCACTTTGTAAATGAGAAAAGTGGGATTAAGATTCGCTAGTAGTATGTGATGAAGCTGCAGATTCAAACCAGCTTTCCCTATAGATAGCATTTTTCTAAGAGTGCCACAATTCTATCAGGTACCTGGGCCATGAATTCCCTTTCTTTTCATATTTTTCCTTTCACACATAGCCTTCTATATTCAATATATGTAATATCAATACCATTGCTTGTCTCCATTTTTGTCACCTGCTGAGGTGACAGGCATTCTTCCAGATCTTAACTTTTTACATTAGATGGTGCAGAATACTAATTTTGAATCCTACCTTTATCAGAAGCAAATGTTCCGCTGCTAAACATATGGTCAAAAGTAATTAAATACATGCTTTGCTTGATATTTCAGAGAATTGATATTTTTCCTCAATAGAAAGGATTTTGTGAAATAAGTGATTAAATTAATGAAATACCATAGAGTGTGTTTATGAGATTGGTATGTGGTAATGGCAGAAAAAATAAACACAAAGAGTGATGTTTTGTTGTTCTGAGGTATTTATTGTCCTTGACTATTATCCAAGAACAGATGGCAGAGACTGTCAGCTGGGTTATGAGGCCTCAGCAAGCAGGAAGTAGGTGATGATAAATGGCTAGTAATTTCCCATAGTGGAGCCGCCATCCAGAAGGTGCTGTTGAAATGAATTGGTGCTAGGCTATAACATCATCTTTGGAATTTTGTCCAATGTTTCATATGTTTTCCTTAAGAAAGGAAAAGCACAGAAGCCTTCTCCTTTGCCTCTATGAAACCTTCAGAAAACTGACAATAATTTGTTGGTTCCTTAAAACAAAATTATTGGCCTCTTCTAATAAACCTCATATTTCTTCCAAGATACGTTGGATTTCTTTTTTCTATTCTATTTTTTTCCCCTCAGAAAGCAGTTGAGTTTATCGAGTATTTTTTTTCTTTCCTCACTTTTGCCATGCTAGCCTTGAGTTTGTTTGTTTGGTTGGCTAAAAATTTGATCTAGTAATTTCTCAAATTTATTTCTATTTTCAGGTAAAAAAAATATATTCTTGATTTATTTAAACTGATTATTAGGAGTATATTTTTGGACAAAATGATTGGGTTGGATTCAAAGATAGATAAAACATATCTTTTACTCAAAGGAGATTGATGCCTTAACATGGTAGGCAAGTTTCTACTATAAAGTCAGAATATGTTAGAATTGCAGTTATATCACATTTTATCTGTGTGTCTACGGGCAATTACTTTATCTTCCTGTGCCTTTTAGAAACCAGCATTTATAGCAGGTAATGGGCAATTAGGAAGTGGTAGCCTAATAGGAAGAAGTAGTGACGGTAACAGTGATGTGATGATAATAATAATAATAATAATAATAATAATTAATAATGGCAATACCAGGCAGTGGAAGAAGCAGGCTGCAAAATAATCTGAAGGACTGTATTGGGAGGAAAGTGTGAGCAGATACAGCCACCCAGTCTGTGGGCTTCACGTGAAGTGAGGCATGGCATAGAGACCTCCCGAGTGAGTGGCTACGGAAATGATAGTGAGATCTACTTGCTGTCAGAAGTGAACTGCTCCATATATCACAAGTGAAAAAGACGAGTAATAAAAAGTATGAGGGCAGTTTAGTCAACATTACAGTGTATTTTAACATTATTTCATGCAGTAATAAGGGAGGAGAATAATCTGATACTTGACATTCCCACAAGAAGCAATCATGTAAAGCCTCTTCTAACTGTTGTCCATCTTTAACATATTAATCACTGCTTCCTTTAGGTTTAATTTATGATGTCAAACTGCAAGTGTAAATTGATGAATGAATACAGAAACATGGATTTTTCAAGTCCAAAATTTAGAAGGAAAAAAGCTCATATTCTTAAACAGGCATGCATTAAAATATTTTCAGTGATTTCAGCCTGCAAGTACCTTCCTTATTAGTGGCAGCTTTAGACTCTCCAACTTTCCAAATCACAGTTTCTGTTCAATCTCTTAAATAACTGTGAGATATGTCTAATTTTCATGTGTATCAGGTACATATTAATCTTATATTCACAGATGATTATTTGACTAACTTCCTTTCCTCTGTGTCCTTCATTTCAGAAAATGCATTCATTTCACAGAGAGACTATTTATTGAGAGTCCCTAGGTTATAGCACATTTTAAAAATAATTTTCTATAAATTAAAACTATAGATTCTGTATGTTCAGGTACCAGATATCCTTCAGAATTTTACCTAAAATCCTGGATGGCAATTAGGCCTCAGTGCTATACACTCCCTTATGAAAGATAAAGAGAATTTAAGATAATTTTTTTGTCCTTAGGATAGGGGTGTAGAAAACCTCTCTTTACCTGGGAGTCAAAGAAGAAAGTTAATGAGGAGAAGAGAGAAACAGGGCCAGGGAAAAAGCTGCATTCTGTAACAGAGGAAAGAAAGGTTACAGGGTATTTTGTTAGACAGTAACTCTTGGGGACACATATAGCTTTGGAAATGTGTACCCCTGTTAAACTTATAAACACAAACTCTGTGTAATAGTCCTTGGAGGTTAAGTACTTCCAAAAACATCTATTTACTGATGCCGGGTAAAGAATCCCGGATCTCTTTACATAAGAGAATGCTGATAGTTATATGTGCTCACAGTGCATTTTTAATATCAGTTACATTGAGAGCTCAAACAATTTGTTTATTTCTGAAAGTGTACGTCTTGAAACTGGTCTTAAAACCACAATAGCCATTTTAATAGTATTGTTCTGATGGATCACTCCTGCTACATTTTATCACTGGCCACACATCCAAAAGACATAAAATATTTGAAATATGAAAACAGAGGTCATGCCTGTTTTACCAAATTATATTTCATACCTAACAAGTGATCTGAACAAAAATAACTTAGAATAAAAGTTTAACTTTTTTGACAATGTAAAAATGTTGATAAAATTATTTGAACATTTATTTAGACCCTGAAGCTTAGAAGCGTATCGTTAAACTCATTCTTGCAAAAATGCATATGCATTGTAAATCTTAACGTTTATAAATTATATATTTACATAAACATGTTTCATAAATAGTATAATGTTATGTCTATATGTCTTATCTATCAAATTCAGAATTTTTATATCCTTCTGACTCTCTAAAAGAGACACAGAGAAAAGAGGAAGGAAATTGTAATAAAATATTTCAAGAAGTGTTCCTGGAAATGATGAAACTAGTCCTACTCCTACAAGCATTACTGAGCTATTTCAAGCCATTAATTATGAAAGGATGATTCCAGAAGCTTCCAGAGAGGGGGAAATAAGGGATATACCAGGAATCAGGAGTCAGAATGGCTTCAGATTTCTCAACAGCAAGCCCAGGTGAGAACGCAGTGTATGGAGCAGTGCGTGGATGTGCACGTGTAGACTCATTTTAGGCTACACATTGATTACACATGAAAGTGTAATTCAAATTCAAAGTGTCTGAATTATACAGTATTTTCTTTTTATTTAAGGGAGTCATAATGAAAGTATTAGTCTTAGAATTCTTTGCTCTTAAATATGAACTCCACATTTCAAGTATACACATTTGCTTAAATGTGCAAGAAATATTTCATGTATATATTTTCAAAGTTACTTTGAATTTTTCCTTACATTAAAATTTAAGAAAACAATTTGTAACCATAGGTTAAGGTTGAAACAATCTTCTTTAAATTCTGACCCAATAGCCAGTCATGCTTCCTGCCCCAGATTCAACTGGCACTGCGCCATGCTTGATTTTTGACATTTCATGATTTTCTCTTGTTCCTTGATGGTTTGGCAAAGGTTATCTTTTGGGACCTGGAATGTTCTCAGCCTTTGGGACCAGATGCAAGTGTTACCTGCCTGTGAATCCCTTCCTGCTTCTCTGACAATGCAGTGGCACTTCTGGAACACATGTATTTCTGGCGTCACTGTCATGTTTTTACTGTCTGTGGCATTTGTGTGTTTCCACAGTAGTGTTAGATGATGGACAAAGCAGAGCCCATGCCTTTTCCAGGCTTCTATCCCACACCTTTCTTAATGTCTACTTCAAAGTCATTAAGGACTTTGAAAAATGAATTTATTTTAAAGGATTCATGTCATGTATGGTAATTTTAGGCACCATGAGTCAACAAAATTATATTATTTTTTAAATTTTATATGTAATGTAGATAATGTGTTCCATATCCAGAGCTTTTGGCTAAGCAACCTACAGCATTGGAGAGTTCAGCAAGAACGTAGAATGAAAGACAGAATTCCTAGAAGAAAGCCTATAATTCTATAGTAAATGAGTCACATGAGAAGTAAATGTCCAAAGGCATCTTTTGTGGGGAGTGATCACCACAGGCTGAAATTGCTAGGAACTAGAACAATTATTATTATGGATTTGTATAAGACAATAGGTGAGAACAGTCATCAAAAATGGGAGACTATTTTAATGAACTGTATGTGAATTGATGAGGGTCTGATTTGGTGTCAGAATAGAAAAATAGATACAATTTGCTTATGAAGAAAAATATATGCAATTTGCTAGTTGTAATAGATGCTATTTGCTTATGAGCTGTACAGGGCTCAGGGACCTGCTTGCAAAGATATATCCGTTATCCAGACGTGTATTGGAATATACACTCATTTTGTTTTATTAAAACTTGTTTCCAACCAGAACTAGATTGATGTTTCCTTTTTCATAATTTGGATCCTTCTCTCTTTACACAATTTTCTTGTAGTACACAAGGTTTTATGTGTCAGTTTTTAATTAAATTAGCAAGACCATTGATTTTGGAAGTTTATTTGATATGCTGTGATTGCTTCCCTCTAGACAGCACAGATAAACACTATATTATGCTTTCAAGACATATATAATAAGATAAATGCTGAGTAGGAAGCTCAAAGGTATGAATCAGATATGGAGTGATAGCGCACTAAGTTACAGAGCTTTCCTTTGTTGATTCTGTTCCGCCTGTTCTGGCCCTTAATGGTGTTACTTTTTTGCTTATAAGAAAACATATCACATGGTCACATTTGTGCAATAAAGAAGAGACAATAACACAGCAATTGCCCAGCCTTTGACAAATGCTGTCTTGAAACATTGGTCAGCTTGCCTTAGCTGAATCAAAATGCGTCCAAGGAACAAACAACACGAACAAAACAGGAGACGTAACTCTATTGTCAAATTTTTTTTTTCTTGAAAAAAATCATTTCCTAATCTTAGTTTTCACAGGCAGAGCCTTTTGCTTTGCTCTTATCTGGGTTTACCGTATTTTGACTATTTTTCTCTGGTCTCCAACTCACTTAAAGCCTTTCTTGGCCCCCGTTCAGATTGGCACCAACAAGGGCAGTGTTTCTCTCATTGTGAAGGTGACTCTTTTTGTTCCTCAGCTCTTTCTCTTTGACTCTTGAATCATAACCAAGTCTCTAGTCCTTGCTGGTCAAAAACCTGGCTCTCTTTTCCACTGTTGTTAAAATGTGTAGTTATAATTCAGAAAGAGCAAAACAGTCTGTGTATTAAACATGATTCTCCAAAGTTTTAAGCTTTGTCCTCAAAACCTGAAAGAAAATATGATTAATTTGATCGATTAGGCAAATAATTGTCTTTGCTGTGCCAGGCCCAAGAAATAAAGCCACAAGCAAGAAAATGTTCTTTCTTTCATAAAACTGAGAGTCTTAAGGAAAGACTCAAAAATCAGGCGTACCAAAAATAACATGATTTGAGAGAGTGAAGAGGACTAGGAAGAAAATTAAAGTGGGTGCTGATGTCATGCATGTGGGGTGGGAAGTGCTACTTTTCAATGGTCAGCTAGAGCAGACCTGTGGGAGAGGTGCCACTGGGCCTGGCACATGAATGATGAAGAGGATAGGGCCATGCACACAATTCAGGCAGAACTTTCCAGGCTTGAAAAAGGCAGATGCTAAAGCCCTGGGGTGGGAAATAGATAAAAGTATTAGGGAGCAAAAGGAAGACATTACTAGAGTTTGGTGTTTGAAAAGAAAGGCATCAGACCATGAGGTGAAGGGAAGGCAGGAAGGAGACGCAAGGGGCCACGTGGCCAATGGGAGAGAGTGGCCTGGATTATCACAACAGAGACTTTGCTTTTCTCATTGCTCTGTCTCCAGTGACTACACAAGGAGCGGCACAGTGCACTCAGGTAGACCTGAATGGATATTGATTATGAAAGTGAATATTATGGCCAAGTGCGGTGGATCATGCCTGTAATCCCAGTACTTTGGGAAGCCTAGACAGGCAGATCACCTGTGGTCAGGAGTTCAAGACCAGTCTTGCCAACATGGTGAAACCCTGTTTCTACTAAAAACGCAAAATGAGCTGGGCATGGTGGGGTGCACCTGTAATCCCAGCTACTCCAGAGGCTGAGGCAGGAGAATCACTTGAACACAGGAGGTGGACGTTGCAGTGAGCTGAGATTGTGCCACTGCACTCCAGCCTGGGCAACAAAGTAAGACTCTGCCTCAAAAAAAAAAAAAAAAAAAAGAAAAAAGTGAATATTCAAATAGAGAGGTGATTATGGGGGTGTTAGCATGAAAACTTGGAGAAAAATTAGGGTTTGTAGTAATTCAGGCAAGGTACAATGATGGCTTGGAGCAGAGTGACAGTAATTGAGAAGGAATATGGTAGAAATAAACGGACTTGCTGATGGCTTATATATGGAAGATGGGAGAAGTGCAAAATCCACAATAAGAATAATCTTTGGCTTGGGGCTCTAAAGGGTACAAACATAGCAGCATATTTAAGAAATGAAATACAAATCAGTTAAAAATCTGTGATTTTCAACACACAGTATAGTTCTACATATTCATACAAATGGTTCCGTCTTCCAAAATTCAGATGCTACTTAGATGATTAGCATTATTTATTATTTTTATATTAAGGATAACTCAATGTGTACTATGGAACACAGGTAAAAATAAATGAGTCATGTCACAATGATATAACAATCTAGTTTGATAGGTAATATATAGGATTTTCATTTATGGAAAGCATCAAGGCAATATATAATGAGGATGAATTAAATGCCAGAATGATTACCTGGGCTGAGGTTGTTGTGGTAGAGGACATAAAAGAAGTTTTGAGACAGAATTCAAAACATTTGTTCCATTCAAGTAAGTATAAGAGAGGAAAGCATCCTGGGTCAATGAAAACATCACAAGAAAGGATGAAAAATTACTCCATTAGAATGTTGAATGAATTGAAATTTGACACGCATCAAAAGGACTAGTCCAAAATGAGTAAATTTATTTCAACAAGGCAAGACTAATGTCAAACCAGTTAGAAAAATTGTCCGTAAGGGAGAACAGAGCACTGTGCTAGGGTAGAAACAACTGGAAAAAAATAAAAACTGATGGATTTAGGACTTATTTGTAAAGAAAAGGTGGAAGAATATTTCAACAAATGGGATGACAACAGCAAATAAGTGGAGACTATCAGAGATTCAAATGTCAAGTTCCAGTGACTGGAGATTGAATACACGATGAGTAAAAGGAGGAGGCAAGAATTGGGAAGAGGAGATAGCACCGATCAATTTTAGACCTGTAGAATTTCAGGTCTTGGTGAAACCCCACAGGAAATACTTTTAGATGAATGGAGTCTCAACGAGTTTTAAACTGGAAATTTGCATCTAAAGGGAAAGTATTAGAAGTTCTACTTGATGATGAAAGGATGGAGGCTACCAATGAAAGGGTGAGTGTCTCCTAAGAAGGTGGGCAAGGATAGGAGCCCACTCGAGCAATGAAGGAAGAGGAAGAACCAGAAAGCACACAGGGAGGTAAAAATGGAACTTGAAGAGATCCGGAATGAAGCAGCATTTAAGAAGCTCATGGACTTGGGTGGGAGAGTTTCAAGAATGGGGTGATCTTTACAACATACAGGTCACAGAAAACTTGAGGGAGAGAAAATGTGACAAAAAAATAGATCTCCCAAATCAGCTAATAAGGAGATCTTCCCAGTAGAAGCAAGGACACTTAGGATCATCCTTTAAATCACCGAGCTAATAAATTCAATAAGGGCTAATATGTAGATCCTTTTGCAAAAGAATTATGAACATACCTTTCCTGGATCACAGATTACCTAGTTTTGGGGTTTTCTACTAACTTTGATAATTTGGGGTATTGCAGACATCTAGCTTTCTCTCCCAAACCTGTGTTCCTTTCTTCCTGGTTTTGCATGCTAGTCTCCAAGAACATACATCAGCCCCTCCTTGCTCCTAGGCGTGGTCACATGACCAGGTTCCAACCAACTTTAGAGGAACAGGCAGATCTGTGAGATTTGCATATACCTTGCTTGAAATTGCTTTCCTTGTTTTTCACCTCTCCCCAAATCTTAAAATTGGAGCTCAGATTTGATGGTGAACCGCCTTCCAACATGCAGATGACAATGATGAAATTTCGAAGTCCAGGTTAGTTTCGTCTTCTACCTCTGGAACTGGATGATGTCAGTGGCAGAAGATGGAACTAACCTGGACTCCAGAATATCTTTGTGGAGCCAAGCCTTCATGCCAGCCTGGTTTACCCACTCCCAGTTTATTGTATGAAAAAGAAACAAAGTTTGTTACTTAGGTCATAGAATAATAGGCCCTTTTTGTTATAAAAATGTGCCTATTCTCTAATTTATTTAAGGGATTTGACCCCGAGTTTATTTAACTCCCTTCATTGTAATGCTGGCTCCTATTTTCTCACTCCCATGAGGCTTGTTTGCAGAAGATTTTGACAGATTAGGAACAATTGGTAGGTCAATCCTACATTGAGACTACAAAATATTTCTACACTTTTGTTTTTCCAAACTCCTTGTCACTTGTCATTTTTAATACATGGCACCGCATTTCACACCTGCCTCTGTTGCGCTGGTTGTTCTTTCTTCCTAGAATGGCCCTTCCAATTCTTTGGCTTATTCTACTCAATTTCATAAAGTCCAGATCATGAAGTCTTCCCTGAGTCTCCTAGAAAATATTATTTCCTTCCTTGACCCATATGTATGTGACCCACATGCAAGACTCTGTATGTAGTCTTACTATAGCCTATCACAAGTATGGGAACTGTTTTCTGATGTTGGTTTTCTCTACAGAATGGACTCCTTGTTGAGAAGATAGCATGATTATCTTAGGTTTCCCGCCCTCACCCTTTAGAGTTCCTGACATGTAGTAGGCTATAAATTTAGTCCAAGCAAAGACTTCTTAAGATAATAGAAAACAAACAAAAAACACTTTCTCATTTTTTCAGGTAAAGATTGTTTCACTGTTGGGAATTTTAAAGCCAGGAAGGAAGGATGTTAGCGAACATGTATAAATGAGCAATTCAATGGTTATTCTCTATAACAAGAGCCAATCATAATCTGCAATGATAAGACCTGTCAGAGAAATTTTCTTTCATCATTAAATAGTAAAGCTAAAGATGATGGTAGAGCGCATTTCCTGACTCAAGTAGGGCAGAGAACATAATGAGGTTTGATCCTGTCACTGTTTTATTTATTCCTCTGCTCTGGATCAGGACTGAGACACAAAATGTTTTAAACCTGCACAAAGATACACACACAGACACATGGACGCACACATACACATATACTCATAGACACATACATATGCACACACACACATATACACAGATACACACATATACACACACCCTACACACAAATAGACATATACAGACATACACACGCATAAACACACAAATGCACATACACATACACGCCCACACACACACCTCTTCCCAAACATACATCTATACACTTTGTTTTATACCTAGGCTATGTTCTGTGTCAATCTCAAACTGAAATCCCGACTCTAAGCCTTATGTTACAGATGAAAAATAAAATCACCTTAGATGCTACAATTTTGTTAATATTACAAAATCTGATTTTTTCACACACCCTCTTCCACTACAGACTGATGGCTGAAAGTGACAGCCAGGCATCCATCTTTAACCAAATGGAAAAAATGGGAGAGAAGGGATCCTGAGGAATGCAAAGGGAATGGAGGAAATGGGCCACATCCAGGAGGGAGTAGCATAGCATGGGTGAGGAGGGCAAGTTGTTTATATGGAGCCTTCTTGGCTTTCAATTTCCTAGGCAGTGTGCTGCCAGCCTTAGTATTTTTTGGTAATTTTTGCTCTTCAGGATGTATAGAGGAACCAGGTCAGGGACTCTATGCTAAAATTGTAGAAAGGAACTAATGGGATGGTGCCCTGGAGAGACAAGAGCCTTCCTGGAATGGGCTCTGGTTCTAATTCCTCTTTGACTTGACTGACTTTGGGCAACTCACTCCATAGCTTTGCACCTAAATCTTTTTAAATGCAAATTGAGTGGATTCTACCAAATCGTCTTGATGTGCCTTTGTCTAAGATTTTGTTCTTTTTTTTCCCCCTGAACTCTAACAGTTCTGATAAGGTGAAAAATTCACCAAAGTTTTAAGGCTCTCTTCTGTTACCAAATGATACATATTATCTAAGTCTGTATTATCATCCTAATTTTCCATTGTTAGTGGAAAATGGAATTTCACGGTGGGCCTTGTGCACTTAGGTCTTGACTATGCCCTTGCTCCTCGTACAGTGAAAAATTAAGACTCTTTCTAAGCCTCAAGAAATGTTTTATGGCATGCGTCCGGGAGTTTTGTTGGCTGAGGATAGTAGCCATAAAGTAGAAGTGCAACATATTTCAACTATAGAATAATTATTGGTCACTTTGCTATCCCTAAGTTGTCAAAAACTTCTCATGTACCTACCCTAGATTGTATACACTCTCTTTTCCAAATCTCTGTTTTACATGGAGTGCAAGTTTTCATTTGTAATTTAAAGGTAACATCTTAGCTGAAGAAAGACTGTTCATTGATATGCAGATTGAGAAATCAGCCTGTCCTTTAGGGATTTCAAGCTGTGGAATCAACCAAAGGTCTGCAGAATAATAGGACCCTTGAGCCTTTTATGATTGTAAGACTTTGATCTGCTACCAACAAGTCACTCAATTTTGTCTGTGAGCCTCCCTTAATGTGAAAAAGTGGAGCGAGATCTCCAGTAAGTGCTTTTCATGCAGAAGTAATGGTCTTACCTCCAAATAAGAGTTCTCATTTATATATTCATTGCACAAGATTACTTGTAAAGATTCAATGACCGTATTTAACATTTATTGAGTGCTTGTTTTTGCAGGTGCTAAGAATATACCAGCCATCAAGAAAGAGCTTCTGCTCTTGTGAAACTTGTAGTCTAGTTGGGGTTTGGAGAGAAGAAATAGGCAACAAACAAATGAACAATTAATCATAAAGGCATCATTGTCAGGTGATGATAAATGATAGTATAAAAATGGTATAGGATGGAGTAACAGAGAATGATGGGGCTATGACATTAGCCTACTCAAATCTCTTTGAATAGTTTTTCATTCAAGATTTTATTTTGATGCATAAAACAGAAACTCCAAAACAATACTGGGTGAAGCAGGACGAAAATTTGTTTCTCTTTCATGTCATATATTTGCAGAAGTAGGCATGTCATATATTTTCATGTCATATGTTTGTAGAAGTAGACAGAACTCTTACAGTGGGGACCTAAATACCTTATACCTTTATCATTTTCTTTATGTTCTACTATCCTGTGTCCCAAATCATTTTACTGTAGCAAGAAAGAGAGATTGGGGAGTGTATTAGTCTGTTCTCACACTGCTAATAAAGACATATCCAAGACTGGGTAATTTATAAAAGAAAGAGGTTTAATTGACTCACAGTGCCACATGGCTGGGGAAGACTCACAATCATGGTGGAAGGTGAGTGAGGAGCAAAGTCACATCTCCCATGGTGGCAGGCAAGAAAGCGTATGCAGAGGAACTCCCCTTTATAAAAGCATCAGATCTCATGAGACTTACTATCATGATGACAGCATAGGAAAGACCAGATGCCATGATTCAATTACCTCCCACCAGGTCCCCCCCATGACATGTAAGAATTATGGGAGCTATAATTCAAGATGAGTTTTGGGTAGGGACACAACCAACTCCATATCAAGGAAAGAGTAGCTAAACCTCTGAGTAACATTCCTGGATGTCACCTACAAGTTCTGCTATAAATCACTATTCAGAAATTAGCTACATTTCCATATCTGATGCAAGAGTGAGGCAGAACTGCAGTCTTTTAGCTGAAAACATTGGTTAAAAAAAAAAAAAAAAAAGAGGTATATTTGGTGCAGTAGGTATTTGTCCCAATTATCAATTATGTGCCAAGTACTGTGGGTGTTCTTTTTCCCCAGGTCAGCTGTTTTTACTGCTCTATACCTTAGCAAAATAAGAATTATAAGGAAAGCCAAATTTTAAGAGAGATCTACACCAAAATGTACAAGAAGAAAAAAATTAGATAAGAGCAGGAGTATGTTAGGAAAGTGTTAAAACAATTTGGTGTACTTACTACCATTGGAAGCAATTCTGTTCCAGTACTAGTTCTTTGGGCTCTTGGCTGCTGTGGTCAGAGGTCTAGAGCAACAAAGCACAGGAAGATAAACAGGGAGGGCGTTTCAGAGAGAGGAAGCAGACACAAAGGCCCTCAGAAGAAAGTGTGTATTGTGTGTTTGAAGAAGAGCAAGCAAGGAGTCCTGTGTGGTTGCAGGGTGGACACAGGGGAGCAAGGCTCATGACAGTTTCAGAGAAGCACCAGGAGATGGGGTCTGGAAGAGCCCTGTAGGCTGCGGGTAGCACTTTAGATTTTACCCTGAGCGGGATGAGGAAGTCACTGGCATGTTTTGAAGAAGGGAGTGACATGATTTGACATATGTTTTAAAAGAAAAGTATCTCTTGTATGAATTATTTTTAAAAAGAGATAAATTAACATAAAAATGAATGATGAATTTGATTTTCAGACCTAGATATGCCATTTTATAAATTACCATGTTCTCGGAACTTCAAAAGTTAATTTGTCTCCCATAAATGAAGAATTTGCTAATTAGTTCACTCAAAGTAGGGCTAAGGAAATAATATATCTGTAAAAAACAATGAAAGGCCTAAGATTTTACCCTCCTTGCAATGTGACAAGTTCACCTGCCACAGTTTAATGGATGCTGGTAGAAGTCACGAGAATCCTGGATCGGCACAAAGGGAATTTTGTTACTCACAGAATAGCAACAGACCGCCATCATTTTTGCAACAGGTTTTTGAGCCCCGGTGCCCACAGGGGTAACATCAAGAGAGCCAGGTGATCCCCCTGCCCACCCAGCGTATTGCATTGCAGGAGAGGCAGCTTGAGATTAGGAAATCAAATCATTTATAATGGGCATTAAGTATCCCCCTGCCCTTTGTTTGTTCCATGGAGACAAACTTTCTCTGTCTTCCAGGGTCTGTCTTTACTAGAAGGTCCTTGAAAACAAATAGACCAGAACAGGAGAGTCAGGACCTCCTCACAAGATAGGCAGAAAGGCCAGAGCTTCTGGAGAATTATTTCCCATAAATGCAATTTTACTAGTATCATTTTAGGATATTAATATGAATGCATTTGTGCAAGATATACCAATCATATTATTTATAAATTATGTTAATGTGAATTATAGATTTTTATGTATCGTTTTAGGATGTGAATATGAAATGCTATTTATAGTGATAGTTGATGTGCTAAGGTACCTTAGAAGCATTGAGAATTCTTTGTGATCTGCTACACACACGTTTCTTAATATGATTTCTACGAATCGATGATTTGGAACACCTTGGATTTTAAAAGGCAATTAAAGAAAAAGCTACTTTTCTACTCATACATAACACTTCTTCTACTCATATAGAAACCAAATGTGTAAGTTCTTTGCACACCAAGCAATTCTCTAATTCTCTTTACCCACCAACTGGGTGCCCTGCAATACAGTTCCATTCTAACAGTAGCTACCTGGAGTTAACACAGATCCCCCATACATTAATGGCTCATTTCTACAATACTTTCCCCATTTCAGACACCAGTCTCAGGTCCAAAGTTGTCACCTGTAACTTCTAACTGGCTAGCATGAACCCCTTCTTCAGTTCCATAAATTGCTATAATGGCCCAAAGAACTCAGGGAAACACTTTACTTACTAGTTTGTTACAAAGGACACAACTTGAAAAAAACACATGAAAGAGGCAAGGTATGGGGAAGGGGCACAGAGCTCTCACGTACCCAGGTATATCACTCTCCCAGCTCCTCCATGTGTACACCAAGCCAAAAACTCTCCAAACCCCATTATTTAGGGTTTGTGTGGAGGTTTCATTTCCTAGTTATGATTGATTAAATCACTGGGCATTGGTGATCAAGTCAATCTCCAGCCCCTGTCCTCTCCCCAGAGGTCCAGGATTGGGACCAAAATGTCCAGCTACTCTAATCATACTTTGGTCTTTCCAGTGATGAGTTCCAACTATCTAAGGGTCACCGCATTAGCATAAACTCAGGTATGGAGTTATTATTAATTTAAAAAAGTTATTAATTAAAAGGAGTTCTCTCACCTGGACCATTCAGGAAATTCCAAGGATTATATGATTTAAGTGTCAGGAACTGGGGGCAGAAACCAAACATATATTTCTTATTATGCTGCAACAGTATTATTTCTTGTCTTATACATGATGTTTGTAAAAAGTATTTTCATTTCAAATAATGTTTTCCCATCTATTTCAGCTCTAATTTTAGGGTTGTGTTGCCATAGCAATTCATAAGAACTAAAATATACAAATCTCATGTAGGAATCCTAAGATTCTTTATCTTTTTAAAATTTCTAACATGCAATGGAAGGAGCCTCTAATTCTCTTTTAAAATTCCTATAAAAATCTAGTGCAAAGGATATAGCTGTTTATATTCACTTTAAATATATATACTAAAATATAAATTCTGATTTTACTGCAAGTGTCTATTAATATTAAAGTTACACAATATTTCCTCTGTGAAATATATCAGGTAATAATTTTTAAAAATCTTATGTACTGATATGCTTTCTTTGCTTTCAAAAATAAATATGGAGCAAGTGGGATTTATTTCAGGAATGCTAGGTTGGTTCAATATTTGAAAATCTATGTAATCCATCATATCAAAAGATTAAAGGAAAAAATTATGGGATCATATCAATTTACACAGAAAAGACATTTGACAAAATTCAATGCTTGTTTGTGATAAAAATTGTCATTATACTAGGAATAGAGAGAGCTGCCTCAGCTTTATTAAAAGCATCAATATAAAGTCTGTATCTAATATACTTTATGGTGAAAGAATGATTGATTTACTTCTAAGATCAGAATTAACATGAGAATTTCTTTTTTCTCACTACTATTTAATATAGCACTGGCAGTTCTAGTCTCTGCTGTAATGCAAGAAAAAAATGCGTATACATTGGAAAGGAAGAAGTAAAAGTTTCTGTTTATAGATGACATGATTATCTGCATAGAAAACACCAAGGTGTACAGCAATTAAAACAACTTTTTAAAATTAATAAATGAGTTCAATAAGGTCATAGAACCAAAAGTTATCCCAAAAAGTCAATTGAATTTCTTTATACTATCAAGGAACAAATTGAAACAGATTTAAAAAAAAAAAAATACAATGTCTTTGCAATTTTTCCAAGGAAAATAAAACATGTACAGGATCTATATGATGTAATCAAGGAAGACCTAAATAATTAGATATATCACATTCATGTATTGGAAGACTAATATACTAATGATGTCAATTCTTAACTAATTGATAGACAGGTTTAAGGCAATTGCTATTAAAATCTCAGCATGTTTCTTTATAAACAGATAACTTATCCTAAAATTCTAAAATGTACATGAAAAGATAGACTCTAGAATATTCAAGACAGTTTTGAAAAGGAAGAATAAAATGGGAAGAATCACTCTTCCTGGTGTGAGGTCTTACTCTGTAGCTGCAGTAATCAATACAGTGTACCCCCAACAGAACGATAGACTCATAGGTAAATGGAACAGAATAAAGAATCCAGAAACAGATCTACAGAAATATGCCAAACTGATTTTTGGTGAAGAACAAAAGTAATTCAGTGGATCAGGGGCAGCACTTTTTTTTTTTTTTTTTTTTTTTTCTTTTTTGAGACGGAGCCTCACTCTGTTGCCCAGGCTGGAGTGCAATGGGGTGATCGCAGCTCACTGCAAGCTCTGCCTCCCGGGTCCCCGCCATTCTCCTGCCTCAGCCTCCCGAGTAGCTGGGACTACAGAGTAGCTGGGACTACAGGCACCCGCCACCACACCTGACTTTTTTTTTTTTTTTTGGTATTTTTAGTAGAGACGGGGTTTCACTGTGTTAGCCAGGATGGTCTCGATCTCCTGACCTCGTGATCCGCCCACCTCAGCCTCCCAAAGTGCTGGGATTACAGGCGTGAGCTACCGCACCCGGCCGAGGGGTAGCACTTTTAATAAATGGTTCTGGAGCAATTAGATATTCAAAACAGGAAAGATAAACTTTGACCTATAATCTCACACCTTATATGAATCCCACGCCTTTCTCAAAATAGATTGTAAATTTAAAACATAAAAATATAAAACTTTTAGAAAGGACATAAGAGAAAATCTTTGCTACCTAAAACTAGGAAAATAGTTCTTAGATTGGACGCCACAAGCATAATCCATAGAGGAAAACTTGATAAATTGTGTTTAATCGATATTTTTAAAAATGTTCTGCAAAAGACTGTTATAGAGATAAAAAGAAAATTACAGACTAGAAGGAAATATTTACAAATTGCATATGTGACAATGATCTTGTATTTAGAATATATAAAGAACTCTCAAAATTCAACATACAAAAAATCCAATTAAAAATACTCAAAAAACATGCACAGACATTTCACTAAATAGGATATATAGTTGGAAAATAAGCATATACAAAGATCTTCGTCATTAACCAGTAGAGAAATGCCTATTAGAACTACAATGAGAAATTAGTACACATCTATTAGAGTGACTAAAATAATAAATAGGAATAACATTAAATGCTGGTGAAGATATAAAAAATGGATCTCTTATATAGTGCTGGTGAATATGTAAGATGGTACAGCTATTCCAAAAATAGTTTGGTAGTGCCTTTCAAAACTAAAAATGGACTTACCATGCAACCCAATAATTGCACTCCAGATAATAAAGACTGATTTTCACTTAAACCTGAATGTTCACAGCAGCTGTATTTGTAATAGCCCCTAACAGGAAATGATTCGAAAGTCTTTCAGTGAGAAAATGGTTGAGCATCATGTGGTATATCCACAGCATGAAAAACTGTTCAGCAATAAAAAGGGAATAAGGCTGCGTGTGGTGGCTCACACCTATAATCCCAATACTTAGGGAGGCCAAGGTAGGAGGATTGCTTGAGCCCAGAAGCTAGAGACGAGCCTGGGCAACATGGTGAGATACCATCTCTACGAAAAAATTAAGTTAGCCAGGCATGGTGGTGCATGTGTGATGTGCCAGCTACTCCGGAGGCTGAAGCAGGAGGATTGCTTGAGCCCATGAGGTGAAGGCTACAGTGAGCCCTGTTCACACCACTGCACTCCCACCTGGGCCCCAGGAGACAGACCCTGTCTCAAAAATAAACAATGAAAAGAGAACAAAACATTGGTATACAAAATAACTTGGATCACCATCAAGGAAATTATATGAGTAATATAGCCCTTCTCAAAAGGATACAAATTGAATAGTTTCATTTATGTAACGTTTCTGAACTAACATAATCACAGAGATGAAGAACAGATTAGGGTTTGGCAGGTGTTAGAGATGGGAGACAGGGTGGGTTTGGCTCTAAAGGGGTAATTTTAGGGAGATTGCTATTAATGCTATGATAGAGTATTTTGATTTTGGTGGTGGTTACTCAAAGCTACACATGTAACTGCACAGAGCTACAGACACACTCATGCAACCACAAGTACACACAGAAGAGTACTTGTATAATGGTGAGATCTTAAGTTTTAGGGGTGGTAGACATGTCAAATTCTTGGTTTTGAATTTTACCTTAGTTGTAGAAAATATGTGCAAGATTCTCTGAGTAGTCATCTGTAACCTTCTATGAATCTGTATTTCAAAGTGAAAAGTTAATAGAAAATGTGAAGTTGGGTGTCATGTCAAGTTGACAGTGAGGCCAATATATGTGTGTTGCTTAATGTCTAATTCCTGACTTGAGGTCCTAGTAAGTCTTATTTTTATTTTTTTAAAAAGGCTAAATAAAATATTAACATTAGCTGGGATTGTCATAAATTATCAAAATTTGCTATTAATATGTCTAATACATTTGGCAAGTGTGAGGAAGAATCTATATTTAGTGTGTATATATATAAATACTGTACATATAGCTCATTTTAATTTTAAAACAAATATATATGTAACTGAGTTTTTAAAACAATAATTTTAACTATGTTATCACATAAGGACAAAATTGGAAGAATGTACATTAAACTGTTGAAGACAGTTATGTCAGAAGCGTAGCATTTTTTCCTTTCTTTCATTATATTTATCTTTAATATTTGGCATTTTTATGCCTTAGTAATTTTTTCTTTTAATCAGAAAAAAAATAGGAAAAAAATAATAAAATTAAGCTTGGCATCAACTTATAGAGCAAAATACAGCAGTCTTTTGAATACATTGATTCAAAATGTACAAATATATCCGTGTTGGGCAGCTGGCCTGGACAGAAGCCGCTCAGGGCACTGCCTCAGGGTTCTCTGGCCTTAAAAAGTGGATCATGCCCTCAAATGTCAAATCCACCCTGTTCACACAGCTCTCTTTAGGATTACCTAATGGTGATCTATTAAATTGGAAATCGGAAAAAAATATGACAAAATCATTTGTTAGAAAGGATTAAAAGCACCCATGAATCAATGGTATGCAAATAAAATACATATTTAAAGCACATTCTGAAGATGTCTGAAACAGAACCATGACGTGAATCTGGTGTTACTGCGCAAACCCCTTTCAGAGAGGTTGGTGAGGCTCTGGTTAGGGTGGACTGCCTAGTGCCCTCCCACCTGCTCCTTGTTGGATCACGTTGTCTGCTTAGTGTTCTGAAAGGGTATCCAGCCTATGGACCTAGGCAGCACTGGGTGCTTCTGGCTGACTTAGCTAATACTCCAGGGCCGTTGCACGATGACAGTTGCTCCCAGTACAGTCATTACATTTCAGAGAGATTCTTCTGTGACTACGGAGACTTCCGCGCCTCTATTTCTGTTATGGTAGCTATTTATGTTTATATTAGTTATTGTATAAATCTGCAGCATGCAAAAGATGCTGGCAGGTTACCTCATTTCCCGTAGAACGTACTTTGCTGAAGCTTCCCATAAAACCCCTCCTTGCCTTTAAAATTGTGAATATCTTTTGTGAAATGCCTATTACAAAATCCTCCCTATCGTTGTGGATGAATATTTTTGTAGCCATTCTTGCCTTCAGGTAAGAAATGCCTTTCAACAGGAAAGAATATCTTGACCTACACTGAAATAAATTATAACTTTGATGTTGGGCAATAAATATCATTATTTTACCCCATCTGGAAAAATATAATTATCTCTTAACTGAAAATCTAGGTTCTAGCCAGTGATATGTTACACTACTTTGGGGACTGGGAACATTTTGTTTCTGTTTTAAACAGAAATTTCGATGATGGAGATGTTTTCCTGCAAGAGGCTGCTAGGAGTTCCAAGTTAAATCATTTTAAATTTCATAGGAAAATTCAGAAATTGGCCTGGACAAAGTATTATAGGTTCATAACATTCAAGAACAATTGGATAAGGAGAAAGCTCTAATTGTTGTAAGTTACAGAAAAAGAAAACAGGCCATAACCAGAGACTGATACACAATACACACATGTGTGTACACACATACACACATGTGTGTACACACATGCACACACACATACATGATTTAGACTCATGGGCACGGTCTCATTTTGCAGATGGGGAAATTGAAACCCACTGAGAATCACCACTTGCTGGAATCAGAGAATGAATTTGTGTCAGGCCTAGAAAAGAGGTTATTCAACTCTCGGGAATGCATTCTTTTCCAAATAGCTTTGTGTTTCTTCTCTGGTTGATGGAAAGTAGGGTTTTTGTTTTATTTCGTTTGATTAGAGCATTGCTTTCTTTGGGGCATACCTTATCACCTTCCCAGAGTTCTTATCCTATTATAGTCCTTAATCTTTTTTATTTTATTTAATTTATTTTATTATTTTATTTTTTGAGATAAGGTCTCGCTCTGTCACCCAGGCTGGAGTGCAGTGGTGCGATCACAGCTTACTGGAACCTTGACTTCCCGGGCTCAGGGGCTCAAGGGACCCTCTGGCGTCAGTCTCCCAAAGTGCTGGGATTACAAGTGTGGGCCACTGCTCCTGGCCATGTCCCTTACTTTTAATAATTTCTTATTTGGGCTCATTTTTGTCTTTTCTCCCAGGAACTTTTGAATTCCTATATCTTTCGTTGTATGACACTGTTATTTTGTAATGGTTGTTTATGTCTGTTTTCTTTTTTTACTCTTTTACTTACGCTAGGTTTTTGTTATTGGCTTTTTTTTTTTTTTCCCCCAGATATTGCCCCTTGTTTCCTAGTTCTTTGTGTTTAGACAGCAGCTTTGGTTCTGGCTTTTACCTCCTTCCTGCCCATGTTTCAAGTGGGGAAATGTTTGTGCTGAGTGGCTGTGTGCGGTCCCGATACAGGCAACCTTAATTCTTTGCCTTTCAAGCTTTTTGTCAGCCTCACCTGTATTGGAGAGTCTGGGCTCAGGTCCCTGGTAGCTCTTAGACCCGAGGGTGAAGAGACTGTTGCTGCTAGCTGAACTGTAGATTGGAAAAGTGACCCAAAGAGAAGCCCTGTCCTATTGCCCCCAACAATCTTCCAACCTGAGAGAAGAAGAAACTTTCAGCTGATTGAGAGCCAGTGGGCCTTTCTTGGACAGAGGGAGGAAGGTGTATGGAGGCTTTCACTGCAGCAGTTTGTAGTGTTCTAGTGGCATCCATACCTCATATGCGGAGCATTTATCTGAGATACTCAGACTATCAGCGTCCAGCCTCCGAGAATAAAGCTCCAAGAACTAGGAACCTGGACTCTAGGTTTAGTCTTTATTACACTGGGGATGTGGAAGAACAACCAGGGTGAACTAGGAAAGGTCCTCCCACTTATAACGACCTACGTGTTGAAAGGCTGTGGATTGATGTTTGCTTTACTCCAGGACAGGCTGGAAGGCAGGGAGACCTTGAAAGATGACTGGCAACTGCTGCTCTGTTGTCCAGTTTCCCAATATAAGGGAATAAGACTTTTGGTAAATCAGTCTCTGTCTCTCACTTTCATGCACACATATACACACAGAAAAATAAAGTTAGAATCATTGGATTATATAGCTACAAAGTCCTTAAAATTGATTAGTTGCATATTTAAATTTGAGGGATGAACTTTTAGATTGCAGAGATAGAGAAAGCCTCATTACTCCAGGCGCCATCAGGGTGGTGCATTATCTCCATTCTTTCAGTTGTTTCTTCTTTCCAAGCATCTTTCCCAGTACATCTCGTATATTCCAAAGTGCTGAGAACTGTGAAAGTTTGGAAAATGCTGCTCTCCTGAACAATAAGGGGCCAAATATGGGACTTACAGTGAATGTTTAGAGATCTTTGGAAAGGTACTTTTATAAGGCTATAAATTATTTGTAAACAACATTTAATTCTCTCGTATTCTAAAATGGTTATCTGCCTGACATATTCATAGTGGATTAATTTATGCTTTTTATTTGGCCCCGGATGGACCAACTAAATGGAATTAAAATTATACAAGTAAATGTTATTTCAAACCCTCCAGTAGCAGGAAATAGCTTTATAACAAAATTACGTAACAGCTGGTGCTGGTGCCGGTGACCAGAATGGTAATGTTTTCTTCTGATTTCCTTGTAACTGCACCGGGCTATTTAGCTGCAATATCTTCAAAGACTTTCAGTAAAGGAGGACAAGAAGTAAAGGACACTAGGGCTTTGTGGGAATACGTAAATGATATTTCTGCAGGATACGGCACAATCTTTTCTCCTACAAAATCAACTTTGCAAATATCTGTCACTATTTGAAGTGTAAATAAAAGAATAAAATTGCTGCGTCAGGGCTTCTGAAATACGATTTTGCACCCAAATCGCCTGAAAAACATGTTAAAATGATCTTGAGTTCTCAGCTGGGGGCTGAGATGCTGCCTTTCTCAGGAACTCTCTAAGGATGTTGATGCTGGTGTTTCTTGTATCACACTTTCGGCAGCAGGAATGCGGTGGTGATTGTTCGTCACAATGGATCAATGTGCTCTGGCCTGTTTTTAAGGCCACAGTCTGTGAGAGATGATCTTTGACCTGGGGGCTGTGACTGTCATCCACAGCAGCTGAGCTTCCCTGTGAAGTTGCCATTTTCCCCAGCAGGCTGGAATCTCCTTGAGGCAAAAGTGTTTTCTCCTTCGTTTTTTTTCCACTCCTCAAATAGCAAGGAATGTGCTTAAACTTTGTGCTCAGTAAATGGTTTGTTGTTGTTGTTATTAATCTAATGTGAGTAAACAATTGTTAAAACTCATTAAACCTAGTTTACTTATATTAACCCGTTCATCTGAAGAAACCTTCCAACCTCTGAGTTCAAAACACCTACCCATGTAAGTTCCAAGAAGGACTCGGCTCCAACATTTCAAAAGTCGACTTTGGCAGTTAGCAAGTGGAACAGAGAGGAAACTCGTCATGGGAACCGGGAAATGCCTGGGAGGGAATTTTTTCTGTGAAATGAAAAAGAGGACTCCTAGCACTCACTCCCGTTTCATCAGATTATTGCATGGTACTCCTTCACGGCAAGAACCACATTTAATTTATTCTTGTCGCTCCTTTAGCCAGGAGCACAGGGCATAGTTAAAAGATGTCCAAAGAATAAGTTCATATGGTCTTGGAAACAAATGGCATTCTGTTTGTCATTTTGAAGTTCACATTTGTAGGCTGACACCTGGAGATTTTACAGAAGGGGATGATGGCTTAAAGATACACATCCATCCACAGCATTTATCAACTGATTTTTTCAGAGCAAAGTAAAATGGAAACTTTTGTATTGATATCAGGTATCTTCACAAACCCCTGTGCTGCAACTACTATGGGAGGCATACAAAGCAGGAGAGGAGGCACAGCAGGGTTGGAGCCAGCAGGAGTCCAGGGACTGCAGAGCTTACAATCACCTATCTTCCAGAACAGTCCCACGACCAGACATGAGTGGCAGATAAGGATACAATATACAAATTACAAGCACGCCTTTGACTATCATTTCTCTTAGAAATAAAACTTCACAGATGCTAGCATAAGACTCATTCAAAATGGCATGTGTTACAGAATGACAATGAAGATCACATCCATGCCAGCATGCATGAATTTCATGAGTTGTATACCTTTGAAATGAGATGGGAGAAAATGTGTCCCTACAGAGCGGTGGATCCTGAAGTAAAATATAATATTTGCATTTCCAGGATGTCAAGTCCAGGTCAAAACAGCAAAATCGTATTTAGAAAGAAGTTCAGATAGACTATTAGGCAACCATTGTTATATGTTAGGAATACAGTTTTACTAAATATTCTTAAATTAAAGGGATGACAAAGCAGGCTCCATTTTGCATATTATCTTGCTAATCTAAAATGACAAACCTAGGAAGGTTTCTTTTGATAAAATCTAAGTCCATTAATAATGCAAGTAGTTCTTAACACTGACCACATTAACAGCTAGCAATATGTTGTTTCTGCCTTTGAAAAGTTGATATGAGAAGACAGTTATTGCAAACACAGGTTTAGCATGAGTCCTACGACAGGGACATGGACAGGCTTCACGGGAAGTGGGAAGGTGAAATAATCATTATCTGTGACTGGTGAAGCTTTCATACAGAGGAGATGGTAATCTTAAAAAGTAATAGGTAGGAATCTACAAACTAAAAAGATTGGCAGGGAACAGGCAATCTGCGTGTTCTCAAAGTTTTTCCTCAAAGATTCCTTATTAGTTAAAGGGCGAAGTAGTGACTGTAGTGGAAATCTCACACGACACCTTGGCTGAGTAATTCAGAATTACCATTGCTGATGGGAGGAGACAGACATTAAGTCCTTCCACTATGATAGTCTGACAAATAATAGTTACCTGTTATTCTGGTGGGGAACATAACACTTGCATTTAATCACAAGGTAACATAAAAACCCAAAGTGAAGGATGTTCTATAAAATAACTTACTTTTGGCCTTCAAAATGTCAGTGTCATGAAAAACCAAGTAAAGTTGAGGAGCCATTTCAGACTAAAATGAGACAAAGGTGACATGGCACCTAAGTACAACATGTGAGCCTGGACTCGATTCTCCATCAGAACAGGGGAAATCATTGGGATATTTGTCAAAATTGCAATATGAAATGTTTCTTAGATGAAAATATCATGTGAATGTTACATCTGCTGACTTTGATAACTGCATTGTTGTAGGCGAATATCCTTGTTCTTGGGAAATAAGACCTTAAGTGGATATTAAGGCATAAATACTTCAGAGAAACAAATACAAGGGCATTCAACATTTAACACTTAGAACACGTGTATAATGGCACAAAATACTGAACTGACAGAATATTTTTAAAAATTGCTTTTTGGAAAATATGGGGTTAATGGTGGTGGTATTAGGAAACAAAGCTAGAAAAAGGAATGTTGAAAAGAATTTTAGCATATTCTTTGCAACCGTGGTGAAGAGATTATCCTGTACACACAAAGTTGACAGTAAAGAGTTTCAACCAGTCTTTTTTAAGAAGGTTGTTTTCTGTGCCTTAACAAATATAAATATGTTAAAATGTAAAAATAAATGGCCTTGGCAGAACACCAGTAGACCAGTGGGGGAGTATAGATTACACATACCTCTGTGTGAGTGTGTGCAAGTGTACATGTGTGCTTGTATGTGAATTTACATGATGAAGACATGAGCAGAAATAATACTAATAAAGACATAGTTTTGGTGAACTGCTCTCTATTTAAAATGACAATATAGTACTTCATACTATATTAAACATACAATTCAGAATGTTTAAAAAAGTGTGAAAAATAAAATTTTAAAGTACTGAAAGAAACCATAAAATATATTTACTTTGGAGTCAGAAAGGCATTTCTAAGTACATAATTTCAGTATCTAGTTTGCTTTTTTATTTGTAGAATTCTTGGAAGAAATCACCAGACAAGTCCTTGGGTAGTTTACTCAATTCAACGGTTTCTCATTTTTCTCTGGATCCCAAACACTCCCCCCTAGTCGCACCCAGTCTACACTGCAGAAGACCCCTCCTCATTTTCCTCTTTCTCTGGAATCCACTGTTGACTTTAGCTCCTTCAGCAGATTCCTTTGCCAATTCCAAATGCACATCCCTGGAAACCTGTGAATTTGATTATCTCTGTTTCAAAATTCTACTGGCTTTTCAAAGTCAATGTTTCCAAACCAACTTGTCTTCCCTGACTGTCGTCTTAGCCCTAATCCCAAAAAACTTGGTGATTTTCCTGGTTAAATGGCCCTTCTCTTGCTTAATGATTTCTCCTTCCTTCAGTTTTATGGAGGGAAGCCTTGGGAAGATCTCCGCCTCCTTCCTTGGGCTGCCTGCCTTCCTTGGCTGGTGGATCCCCTCTTAGTCCAAGCTGGTTCCATCTCTATCATGTCTCTCCTTTACCTCTCACCAATAGCGATATATTTCACATTGTTATCTTTTTCCTAGAATAAAAATTCTATGTTAATTTTAGTTTTTAATTTGTGTTTACCATTAATGATCATCAAAGAATAATGGACTTTTGGACTTGGACTGGGAGTGAGTGTGTGTGAGTGTACATTCAAATAGCAACCCTAAAGCTTTTGCTGTTGTTGCAAAGGTTTGATGCTGATGCTGAATAGATAGTTCATTATATGGCCTTGACAGCCCTTATAAGGACACAGAGGAGAAATGTCTATCGTGATAAGTAGTTATTCCTCCCCAAAACACCTAAGGTTGCACAGGGACACCGTATACAACCTCTGCAGACCGCATGCCTCCTCAACCTGAGCTGGTTTCCTTCCTTCCTTTGAATCTAGGAAGCTCAGATAGTAGAAACAAATGACATATTCTTGGTTTTTTACTTTTCTCTTGATTTAATCTTATTTCTCTTGCATGTATTCCTTTTCTGATTATTTCTTCCTTTATTCTCACATTGTAGTCTACTCTTTTTATTTTTGCTAGCTGCCTTAAGTTGTTTTGTTTTGTTGTTGTTGTTGTCATGAGGCAAAATACGTAAGTGAGCAATGAAAGATTCATTTCTTATCCGGGCTGTTTTCTGTGTCTTTTACACCATGCAAACTTTGGGAGAGTTTTCTCTACTGCCCCTTCTTTAATAACACTGGCTGAGGTTTTAGCATGGCCTCTCCTCTCTGCTGCTGTCTCCTCCACATGGGGTGTGTATTAGTCAGAGCTCTACAGAAGAAGAGAGCCAGTAGGGTACATACGTGTACAGAAAGAGATTTGTTATGCAGGTGCAGCTCCTGCCATCATGGAGGCGGAGAAGTCCCGTGATCTGGTCTCTGCAGATTGGGGGCCCAGGAAAGCCCACAGTTTCCTTCCAGCCCAGGCCCACTGACCCCACAGCACTGAGCCAAGGGTGTGGTCCCAGTCTGAGTCCAGAAGTCCAAGAACTGGGAGCAGTGATATCTGAGGACAGGAGAAGATGGATGTCCCAGCTCAAGAGGAAAGAAAGCTCGCTCTTCCTCTGCCTGTGTTCAATCCAGGATCTCCACAGATAGGTTGATGCCCACAGACAGGGGTGGGGCAGGTCATCTTTACTCAGTCTACAGAGTCAAATGCTGATCTCTCTGCGAAATGCCCTGAAACACCCCAGAAATCATGGTTTACCCATGATCTGGGCATTAGCTCAGTCAAATGGACACATAAAATTTACTCCCACCAGATGTCTTCCACCACCTCTACCTCTTCGAACCAAATTCCAGTTCAAGCCATACCTTAAACTAAAGGCAAGAGTCAGGGGTGGTTTTGTTATACTCTGTGAAAACAAGCATAGGCTACCACAGTTGCTCTTAGTATTTTATTTGTTGTGTGATCATTAGTATTTTCTTTTAAGAAATGTGGAATACCATATTTAGGGATAAATTTTAGCAAATTGGAATACTATATACTAGTGAAAAAGGGACTCTAGGAATATTCACAGATTTACCACTAATTTTCTGTGATATTTTGGAGCAATTAATTTCTCCCTTCTGAACTTATCTTCATCAACATTTGAATGTTTTTTTTGGTTTTCTTGGAAGATTCTCAGGGAAAAATCTCAGAATCTTTAGGCCAGTGACCTACGTGTAGTCAACAGGGACACAGCTTGGGTTGGTTGGGTTGTACTTTCAGTGCTCAGTCTCTCTGAATGCCGCCACCTTTCCAGTATGAACAGTCACCACAATGGTGACACATCCCACAAGAATACCAACGCACAACGTTAGTGCACAGACACAGTACCCAGAGTAGACATTTTTGATACAATTTGAAATATATTATTTTCAGAATAAAGAAAAATTAGAGTCGCCGTAGAGCCTCTTCTCAGTTCCTCAGCTGCATGGGTGTCCGGGCTGGCTTTTTCACTTGTATTTTTAAAACAGTGTGGCATTAAGAATGCATATGGAGATGGGATTTGGGACCCTTGGATTTTGTGTCTTAGGTAAACCACTGAATCTTTCTGGGTCTGAGTGTTCCGTTCCACGAAATGTGTTTTCTTCCATATCAAAAAGGGTGTGCTTCTGAGAAACCAAAATAATCCAAAGAGAAATGACCATTATTAGTTGTCCAGAGCAGCAGAGACAGAGCCAGGAGCGGTCCAGTGGTCTGGTGCCAGTACAGAGGGGGCTTCCAGTGTCCCTTCTGCTCGTAGCAGTGTTCTTAGCAGGTTTGGCACTGATTTAGGTCATATTATATCCATGTCCCAAGTCTAGTTCTCCAGGTCTTTGGGCAATTTCAAGATATTTATTTTCTGGTATAATCAGCCAAAATCTATTTCCATTCCCTGAAAGACAGAACTCTACCTGATAGTTTTTGTGGTCAACAATCTACGGAAATTTAGAAGAAAATTAGACCAGGGATGCACTGGGCATTTAATGTTTGAAGCTGTGGCACATCCTAGGGTTTGCAGATAATAACACTAACATTGCTACCACTCATAAAAATATCTTTGAGTGCTTATTAAGCTTATTAAGCACTCAATCTTAAGATCTGTATTGAGACTTTATACACATTATTTCCTATAATTCAGATGATACAGGAATTTGAATCTAGTGAAATCGATGGCTTATAAATTAGTGCATGATGAAGATGATATGATCAGCATCATGGTCACAGTGCTGTCTGGGGTTAGGAGAATCATAAAGGCCATATATTATGGAGTCTGAAGTACTCCTATTCCTATTGACTCTATTGGCAATAATCCCAAACAAACAGTTAAAGCCCCTTTACTTTTATTAAGAGAGACAGGATTTAAAGTACCCATTGATTATAGGGATAATCTAGTCTCTTGGAATTAATCTCAATTTAGTGGTCTGTCCCTTGGCAAAACCTCCAATTTTTCAGTTCTATTGATTTTAGTTGTTAGTTGTTAATATCTACGAGCTGGTTCATGTTTAGACCAAAGGAACCATTTTGAACGAGGACAGGAGCTTGGATTCAGCACACCAGGATGATCTTTGAGGATTTACCCACTGGGAGGAAAGGCATTCAGGCTCACTTCTGAGTGAAAACAGGAGCTGTCAGACTAGCCCAATTTCAATGACAATTTTTGTGCTATTGAAAAGAACAAAGAATAGCTTACTTTTAAAAAGACTGATAAAAATGAACAAATAATAATGTACTATTAGAAGTAATGAAAATATGTCAAATAAAATAATTGGTAACACAAACACTAACAACTAATATTAAAGGTCACAAGACTAAAGAAAAATAAAATATTCCCCGTCCTAAAATGGGGATGTGTGAACTAGGGGCTTTTAATTGCACATCCCAGAGAGAAGATTAAGATGAGGTGTATAACCAGCAAAGAGCAGGTTCTGCCTTCCCCACCCAGCTGTATGCAAACCGTCACCCCATTCCCTTTCCAAAGTTTCCATCTTTTCCCCAAATGTGAGGGGGGGACTATGTGAAACTAGCTTTATCCCATCCAAATTGCCTCTACAAGAGTCACGTTTAAGAATTCAACATGGACTGTGCTTGTTTATTTGTGTTTGCTGCTGTAGCTTCTGTGCTTACAAGGGTTACAATGCTTAGTAAGCCCTAAATTTCGGTGAATGAATGTTCTTCAAACAAAAACCTAACAATATATATATATATATATATATATATATATATATATTTTTTTTTTTTTTTTAAGAAACTAGGCTCTGGCCATTCAAAAATGACTAAAGAACAGATATTACCTTTTTGAAGTATGTGAAAATCTGATTAAACTGCTCCACTATTTTGGGGAAGGTGTACTGTTGTACACTAAATCATAACCCAACACGTGATATTTCAGAGGTGGAAAAATCACATTATACAATTTGTGTAGTATTGAGCACACTTGCTTCTCTTTCATCTCTTAGGAGGTTAGTTTTTCTCTTTCTCATCTCCTCTTCTTCCTCCTAGTCCTCCTAGTTCTCCCTCTTCTCCTCTTTCTCTCCCTCCTCTTTGTCTTCTTCATCTTCCACCAAACACTGACAGATAAGCAGAGCCTATTCCGAAGAAACTATTGAACAATAAAACAGGTAATGATGTAATCCCAGCACTTTGGGAGGCTGAGTCGGGCGGATCACCTGAGGTCAGGAGTTTGCCACCCGCCTGACAAACGTGGTGAAACCCCGTCTCTGATAAAGACAAAAAAGCCGAGCATGGCAACACATGCCTGTGATCCGAGCTACTTGGGAGGCTGAGACAGGAGAATCACTTGTACCCGGGAGGCAGATGTAGCAGTGAGCAGAGATCGCACCATTGCACTCCAGCCTGGACAACAAGAGTGAAACTCCATCTCAAAATAAAAAAATAAATAAAAATAGAGTAAACAAATAATGAATTCAGTGCAGCTCTGTAAAGCATCAAGTTCTTGAGTTTTAATGTTAAAGGAAACTAGTAAAAAAGTTCTGATCCAAATATCATTTTCTAAGACTATATATATATACACACACATATATGTGTATGTTTAGAGAGAGAGAGGCACATCTTTGAAGATAAGCAAAAGGAATGACTGCCAGTCCCACATCTGTGCCCAATACCCCATCTTTCCATGCCCCTCTTTCATAAGAGATCTTATACATATAAAACTGGTTGATCAAGTTTTCTTCAGTTGAAACAAGTTTAGCTTAAATATAAAACCAGAATAACTTTCAAGTGAAGAATATATCTCCTTTTTGAAGAGAGAATACATTCATAGACTTAAATAAAATTTATTGATTTAGAATATGAGAATATCCAAAAATAATTTGATACTAACATTTAAACTATCAAGGAAGTTATTTTACTTAGTTAAGATTAAGGCACTTAGTTTGATTTCAACAATATTCTAAAAACAACCTTTTTTTGCTAGGTATTGATTTTTTTTTTTTTTTTTTTTTTTTTTTTTTTTTTTTTTTTGAGATGGAGTCTCGTTCTGTCGCCCAGGCTGGAGTGCAGTGGCGTGGTCTTGGCTCACTGCAAGCTCTGCCTCCGGGGTTCACGCCATTCTCCTGCCTCAGCCTCCTGAGTAGCTGGGACTACAGGCGCTGGCCACCACGCCCAGCTAATTTTTTGTATTTTTAGTAGACACGGGGTTTCACTGTGTTAGCCAGGATGGTCTCGATCTCCTGACCTCGTGATCCACCCGCCTTGGCCTCTCAAAGTACTGGAATTACAGGCATGAGCCACCACGCCCCGCTAGGTATTGATTTTTATATAACCATATAAGCTTGCAGGTAGTAGAGTTTCTTCTAAAATTTTCCAATAAGCGTATTTTGTTTTTTACTTGAAAGAGGCTTTCCCCAATATAGTGACATTTTTTTCATTATACATAGAGATGATGACACCTGATAAATGATGCGCTGATTAACAATAAAGAAATTTGAATAAGCCGAAAAAGTTAATGATTGTTACCCAAAGTGAATTAGGGTTCCTAAAGAGTTTTCCAAATTTGTTTTTTAAATTTGTTACTGAAATCAAACATCTGGCCGGTGTGGTAGCTCATGCCTGTAATCCCATCACTTTGGGAGGCCAAGACAGGCAGATCACCTGAGGTCAGGAGTTCGAGACCAGCCTGGCCATCATGGTGAAACCCAGTCTCTACTAAAAATACAAAAAAAATTAGCCGGACGTGGTGGCAGGCACCTGTAATCCCAGCTACTTGGGAGGCTGAGGCAGGAGAATTGCTCGAACCCAGGAAGCGGAGGTTACAGTGAGCTGAGACCGTGCCATTGTGTTCCAGCCTGGACAACAAAAATGAAACTTTGTCTCAAAACTAAATAAAATATAATAATAATAATAATAATATAATAAAATCAAACATCTTCTACCCTCACAACGCAAGTTTTGAGTGATGATTTGCACGAAGAAATGTGTAATATCCTGTTTGGAGCCCTATTCTCATGGTTGGGGTGGTGAATTACAATATAATTAAGCAGCCTGCTTAATGATCAATTGGATTATTTTGTTTGCTGCCAATTTAAGTAATTAGAGAGTTGCAGTGATCACTCCAATTAAAGTGATTGCTTTACGGAGCAACCTTGCCTTTTTTACCTGTGATATTTAGAAGAGAGAAAAATGTTATTCAGCAGAGGCCTCCCTGGACACTTTAGGCTCAAAGCTATTCTGTGCAGTCATCTGTGCCTGGTACTTGTCATGCTCACTGCAGAGGCTGGAGGTGCTCGGCATTCTCCTGCCTGGACGCGTTAGTTCCTCTTCTACTTAGGCATTCTCCATACTCCTCCTTTCGCACTCTGGAGTTCTACCCTGCAAGCCAGCCTGCTTGTGTATTCTGCAGAGACCAAAACCTTCCCTCCACGGGAGGGAGGGCAATATTTATCATGCTTCAGTGGTGGCTGGAGAGGTCAAGAAACTTGCACAGACACAACATAAAACTGCGGGTAGCAAATGTGAATGGTGAGCCACCGTCAGAAGCAATTACAAAGAGGGATTACGTTGCAAACTCTGGCATTAAAACCTGTTTGTAAATAATATATCCAATCTGATGGGGGCCAGGGCAACTCCCTGCCAGTTCTTGGGTCTGGGCTTCCATTCTCTCTCAGCCTCTCTGGGCCTTTGATAAAGGGAAGGCTCCCTGGGTCCCCCAGCTGCACAGGTTCTTGAGGAGTGCTTGCACTGCCTGGCCTGGGTCTTTCCTTGGCCAGCGGCACCCTGTGTTTTGTGTAGAACTGACCAACTCTGCATTAACCTTCTTCACCCTCTTTTTGAAGTGGCAGATCCTCTGACTCAGGCCTCACAAACTCTCTCACTAAAGGAGTATTTTCCTTCTAGCTTTTCCCCCTGGACTTTGACTGTGGAACGGGACAGAAGGAAAGACATAGTTCTATACTCTCAATTTCTCTACAGAAATCTGAAAATGGAGCTTCCTGCAAAGAGAAGCCTGGGGCTCCATCAGATGCCTCTTGTGGCACAGCCTCGAGTTCGGCTCCGGGCTCAGTTCAGAGTGTGTCTGCCATACATCAGGAACCCTACGTAGTGTCAGGAGCTTGCTGTCATGTCACCCACTTACCCATACCGCTGCCTGAGCTCACAGGTTTATCTGCATTTGCAGGTGAGGAAACTAAGGCTCTCAGGGCTGGATAGCTCCATGGCATGTAGCCATGAAGTAAGCGGGGACAATGAGAATCTGATTGATGACTCTCTGGCTGTGTCAGTGCATGGATATGCTCTTTTAAAGAAGACGTGGACTTTGCCAGGCACTTACTTAACTAAAGTAGAATTGGTGATAGGATTAGTACTAACATGAACCCTGAGAGGCAAAGCAGGGATGGAGGAAGCGTGATTGCTCCTCGGAATTCTCAGATACTCGTGTCTTGGATTCTTAAAGTTGAAGCAGACATAGAAGAGCCTCTGTTTGGCATAACTTTAGTGACTTAACTAATTATTTGCTGTAATATATCCATAAGGTATCTATAAATTAATGAAGCTTAATTAACTTACATTAATTTAAATGCCAAATGAATATTTGATTGGTGAGATTTTATTCATATGAGAATTCAACTAGGACATTAAGAGAAGCAAATTACATTAATTTATAAACACACTTTAGATCATAATAATCTATAGTAAATCATAATGCTAACTTCAGAAGCAGTTGAAAGGGTTTTTTTCCAAAGATAAAATTACAAATATGAATACTCTTACAATTCCTGGAACATATTATATACTATATAAACATTCACCTAAAAATGGAGCTATATTCTTAGCACAGTGCAATTCTAATGAGTCTAATACCAAAAGAGGCGGGTAACATGTATGTAAGTCTACTAAACTCTGTCATGGGGTGGATTATTGATGGTTGCTCAAGACGTAACAAAAATGTGATTTTTTTGAAATGTGAAGTACATTCATTACAAGGGGATTTCTTACATGTTATAAACTAGTTTTATAAAAAGATTTAGTAATGCATTTCTAAATTTTATAAGCCAGGAAACACCACTTGTCTTTAAACTTTAGGTAGAATTTCCTCTGCAAACCATTTCAGCTTTTTTATCTTGCCTGTGTTGCTTTTCATTTACTGTATATTGATAAAGATTCATCTATTTGTATTTATGAGAACTGAGCCTGTAAATCTTATAAACTGAAGGAAAGCCTTTCATTTTAAATTTTAGTTATTTAATTTTAACTGCTGATTTAGTAGATAACAATTCAGAGTAAGAGAAAATTAATGGGTTTATACATGTAAGCTCTATTTAATATTGTGCACAATATTTTAATATTATATAAACAAAAGTAAATCACTGGTAAAACACACATCTTTTCCTTCCTAAAAATGTGATGTAATTCTGTCAACCATATTCTAAGTACCATAAGATTAAAGAACAATAAAAAACTTGCACCACTCTATGCAAAACTAGAATATAATTATTCATGCTTTTTCCTTTTATAATAAAGGCAGAATCATTATGAATACATGTGTTATAGTCCCTTGAAATGTCCAACAGTGAAATGGGGCTGACCTTTAGAAAGATTGAGGTGGGGACTCCGGGGTGCCTGTGAGTGATATTCCTGGATACTCAGCTTATGAGAACGTAATACACATAAATGAGTCCAGTGTGTGTTTATAGACTGATGGACTCATGATTTTGTTACCTTTTAGAGTAACATTTAAAATCACCGAATTCTCCCCTGTAAAGAAGGGAATTCTATTAAATGAGCTGTGCATTTTTCTAATATTATCTAATTTGCTAATGCATAATTTGCCCAATGCATTAATCTAGTTAAATAACGATATCCTATTTTGAAACTGAATAATAACCATGGGTTATATTTATTGACACATATTTCATTTCTATTTATTTGTTCAGGAAACATTTGTTGACTGTAGCAGGCAATGGCCTGGGTGCTGAGAATATACTAAAAAGAATAGATAGAGTCTCACTTTCCAAAAATTTACATTCTGCATAAAATGTAATAAGGGAATATGTCTATCTCAGAATTTAATTTCTAACTCATATAATGCAGCTTGAAGATATTGGTCTATTTATCTTAGATTTCCCACGCATTTTCTTTTAGTATACCTCTGGAGGGGACATATTCTTGTTGGGAAATGTCTGTTTACTTTCATAATTTTTACTTCTTAACACTTTGAAGAAGATGTTTATTAACCTTTAACAGCATAATTAGAGGCTATTTTCTTATATTTAAAACAAAACAAATAGATCCTGATCATTTTATTAGCTACTTGCTCTCTGGAAAGAAAATGTAATGACTGAAGAATAACTCTAAGAGGTACAGAGTAGACCTGATTAGTGTAATAAATAACCTTGTTAGAAACATACTCATACTTTAACAGAAGTTAGTAGAACAGAAGAAATACTGCAAGGATTATGGAGAGAGGTTTAAGGAAAGAGATTACTGTTAATTTCAACATCAAGGACAAGAGTTATACATTTCATGATTTTGCAAATCCAGAAATTATATGAATCAGTCCTCAGATTACGTTTATAAAGATGGCAGCTTCACAACCCCCAATCCTGACAGTTGAGAAAATAATTGTAGGGGCATAAGAAACAACTTGACTCAATGTAATATTCTATTTAATAAGATAAAATGAAGTTTTACATATTTGTATAATTGTCTTCACATTTATGAATTACAGATATCGTATCTCATTCATTTCTGTCCCTAGCTCAATGTTAGGGAGGGGTGGAGAGGTAGGTTTTGTTGTGTTGTCGTTATTGTTTTAAAATTACTGTGGATTCACATAATGATGATAAAGATATGATTATTGACTTCAGAAAGTACACACAGCTGAGATGCTAAAACGCAAATAAATGGGAATTTGCATAAATATAAGACATAAATGGAATGGTATATAAATACAGGATTCAAATGACTAAGAAATAGAATGTTACTTAAATATGAGATTCAGGTAACTGAGATCTCTTTATTCATAGAGGAGACATCACAAGAAGTACATAAACTTGATTCTGCACATGTACTTCAGATGCAATGCGACTAGAGATAAGAATACAGTAAGGTTCTGGTGACAGTGAAAGCAGAAAGGTAGAAGTGATAAAGGACATAACAGTGATTCCAGGAAAAAATCAAGTTACAGGTACCATGTACAGGGCCAGTAAGATGCAGGGCATATTAATATCCACAGGTATATGTGCTACTATCCACAGGTATGTGTACTCTATACAGGAAGAAGAACATACAAGGATAAAAAGAGAGACTAAAGGGGAAAACAACAGCACAAACAATAGCAGTTTTTGTTTTTCTTTCTGAATGTCAATAGATACTGAAATAACCTCAAAGTTATAGAAAAACTTCAATTCCAGATCAGAATATTTGAATTTCATCTCAGGCCACTTGAGCCAGGACCTAAACTAACATTACAGTTCATTGGTCTAGTTATCCTCTCTGGTATAGCAAAACCCACCCTTCTTTCCTTTTCAGCTCTTCACATTCTTAAAGAAATGTCTAAGGAAGACTAATGACTTATTTACAAAATTGTCTGAAACAAGAATAACTGAAAATTCAGAAACCCCTTTTAGTATTCAAGAAGTGCTACAATGAAGGGTCTGAACTGAGGTAGTAAATTTTGAATAATGAGGAAAAGATCAATGAGAGAGATGCTGGCAGACAAGGTTGTGATATTCTGGTGACCTAGACTATAATTGTGAAAGGGGCACAGGATCAGATGTTATCTCAGTGTGTTAAAGTGTTAACAAAATGATAAATTATTCTATGTATTAAAAAGAAAACTCAAAGCTTCACTCAGTGCTTCATTTATATTTATTTTAACAATAAGGATGGATGAATTCATAATGAAGGAAACAATCGGAGCTTTATTAGTAGCACAGAGAAGTCCTTAGCCCAAGGTACAGATTCAGAGACAGTGAGGCTTGGGGCGGGGCGGGAGGGTGAGCTCTGAAGCTGAATTTAAATGAAGTGGAAATTAACCAGGACAACACAGAAGGAAGAACATTGAAGACAAAGAGAGGAATCATTATCTAAGAATGTTGTAAAAATGTACAATAAAGTCTCTCAAATGTAGCAATATCTGCAATGGCTTTGAGGATGTGATGGTTTCAATGCTCCCTAAAGTGGTCATTTTACTTAAATGCTAATGGATCATCATTCGTCTGATGAAGAAACATCAGACAAATGCAAAAAGATAGTTTCTAAAAAGTAATGGTCTATCCTTCTTTAAAAAATGCCAAGGTCATGGATAGCAAAGAAAGACACAGTAACTGTTCCAGACCAAATGAACAGAATAGTTGACAGGAAATACAATTCCTATTGGAAGCTGCGCTGGATCCTGTATCAGAAAAAAAAAAAAGAAAAGTTGCATAAAGAATATTAGCAGGACAATTAGGGAAAATTCCATAAGCTCCATGGGTTAGATAATAAAATTTAACAATATTAATTTCCTGATTTTGATCATTGTAGTGTGGTTATGAGCAGATGGCTCTTGTTTAGATAAACATTTAAGTATGTAGTGGTAAAGAGGCATTATATCTGGAACTTGCTCTCAATTCGTTTACAAAAAATATGTATAGTATACACAACCATATATACACACTGAATAATAAAGTAAATGCACTAACATGTTAACATTTGGGGAATCGAGTGGAAAGATATATTACATTTCTTTGTACTATTTCTGCAACTTTTCTGGAAGATGTATCTTTTCAAAGTTAAAGACTGAAATTTGTATGTAGTTCTTCAGAGCTGAATGTGATGCCTTCGTATTGATTATTCTCACCTGCTGTGAAACCTAATGTTTAGTTTATGTTCTTAGAGACTGTTAACGTCAATCTCTTAAAAAATTCAGTAGTATTCAATATACAAATACGAATACAGCAAGTAACTCTATATTCTCCACTTAAAAGTATATAAATCCTTCATATTCTCTTTACCATAATCACTGCCAGTCCCACCGTCACCCTCAATTGATACTTGATTAGTGCAACAGGGATATTAACTTCTGATTTTGCTCAAAGGTAATTAAGCTTCTTTGCATTTAGTAATTCCACATCAATGTTATTGACAAAAGAACATGTTTGTAAGGTAACTTTTATTATCTGAGGTCATAGAATGTACAAATCATCTTTGATCCTGGATTCTGGAGGTAAAAGCTCATATTAGACATCTATAGTCAATATGTTAATAAATTACTTGGCTGATGCGCAATTATGGTATTTCTTGACCAAGATGCACGTTTCACATTACATTTCTCACCCAAAAGCTGTCTTTATAATAAGATTGTTTAATTTCTATGTATAATACAGACCACACACGTGTGTGTGTGTGTGTGTGTCTAGATATTCCTCTACAAGTTCATAGACTACAAGTCGATAGTCAAGAAGGACATCAATGGGTCCAACAGAACGAGCTTAGTGCTACCTGTGGGTTGCTATGGAACTAAGAGGGGCGCAGGTCAGGGCCCAGAACAGACTGGAAAGCTTAAGGAAGCGTCTCCAGCAGAGTGTGGCACTTGATAGATTGTGGAAGGGGAGGAACGACACTCATGCATTGTGGGTGGGAGAGTGTAAATTCGTTCAGTTATTGTGGAAATTAGTGTGGTGATTCCTCAAAGTGCTAAAAACAGAACTATTCAACCCAGCAATCCCATTACTGGGTATATACCCAGAGGAATATAAATCATTCTACCATAAAGACACATGCATGCAGATGTTTTTTCAGCACTATTCACAATAACAGAGACATGGAATCATTGTCAATGCCCATCAATGACAGATTGGATAAAGAAAATGTGGTGCATGTACACCATGGAATACTGTGCAGCCATAAAAAAGCATGAGATTCTGCCTTTTGTGGGAGTGTGGATTGTCCTTAGCAAACTGACACAGGAAGACAAAACCAAATACCACATATTCTCACTTATAAGTGAGAGCTAAATGATGAGAACTCATGAACACAAGGAAACAACAGACACTGGGGGCTACTCGAGGATGGAGGGTGGGAGGAGGGAGAGGAGCAGAAAAAATAACAATTGGATACTGGGCTTCATACCTGGGTAATAATCTGTACAATAAACCCCTGTGACACGAGTTCACCCATATAACAAACCTGCACATGTACCCCAGAACCCAAAATTAAAAAAAATAGGGAAGGGCTTTCTAGACAAGTATGGATCATCTCCTATTTATTTTTCCCTAATAGAGTTTTCACTATTCCTTAATTACTTGGGCTACTACTGCTGGTCTTGCAGTCACAAACCTTCTCTTTAATTTTTTTAAACACTGTTTTGTTCCACCAATAATCTCATCAGAGATTACTGACTATATCAATACATTTCAACTTAAGAGAAGTGTGTCTTTACTACTCTGTTAAATGCTGTGTTGCTCTGGGTGAAGTTGCTCTAATGTGGCCCCAAGTGCTGAGGAGGTTATAGATGCAGGGACAGAGTATGTGAGTCAGGAGCATAGGCCTGTATTCTAAAATGGCTTCACCATGTGCGGTGTGTATCGTAACGGCAAATTGTGCCTTGGTAACCTCCTCTGTAAAATGGGGAGAATGACAGTTGCCACCTCATAGAGCTATAGTGAGGATGAATTAAACCAATCCATGAAAAGTACTTTACATAGTCCTCAGCCAATGAGAAACATCCAATAATTATTAAGCATGTTTTTATTCAACAATTGTTTAAAAATTTGGTAACCAACAGATGATATTTATTATAGGCTCTTAAGTTCCAAAGTAATTGAAATTTAACATTATTCTCGTAAGTATTGTTAAACAATCTGGGACTTTATAATAAAATTCAACTTTTCTGGATTTCGGTTTCAATAGAACCGTTTCTTTCAGAAAAATACCGAAACAACTTTTTCACCCTCCGTCACAGAAATATTAGAAATCATGTTATTATACATATGAGACACTGTTCTGATGTGGTTGAAGTCAAAGAATGAATGTTATTTGTACTTTGTTTATATATTGTGATGATTATCAATGCTCATCATTTATTGGACACTCTCGAAGTGTCAGGCATTGAACAGAGACATTTACAAATACGTTATTTAATTTTCATAACAAAACTATGATACAGGTATTATCTCCACTTGCAAATGAGCAGCCTAAGATAAGAGAAGTCAGGTGACTCCATGATGGTCACACAGATAATATTTGAGTTGGGTTTAGAAAACTAGGCCTGCCAATGTTTGTCTGTAAATTATTCTCCCGTATTTCCTCCAATACCATAAAATGGCATTTATTATATTAGGCACTCAAGTATACTGAGTGCTGCAGGAAGTGCTACTTAGATGCATAATGCAATACACACATGCAGCTTCGGAGCCGTATATCACTATTTGTGTTCTTTACTAAAAGGTAATTTTACTAATATACGACATCAATGGAATTTGTTTACTTTTTAAATTTAAGCATAGATGGAAAGCTAGCTGAGACAGAGGGAGAGAGAGAGAAAAACCACAAAATAATTAAACTTGCCTTATAGAGAAATATTGATTTGTATTAGCAGTGGTTCAGGTTTTAGCTCGAGCTCTTTTGCCCCCTGGAAGTGCAAATAAAAAGGCCAATGTAGAACTTGAATCTACAAATGAATGCAGTATTTAGGAGAGCTGATCCTAGTTTAAAATGAAATAACTCAGGCCATTATATTCTGGACACATCACCCATGAGGTCAATTAAGAGGAAACATGTGAGAGGTTTTCTGGGTAAACCTGTGCTGGGGAAGCCTAGCCTGGAAATCCTTAGCAGGGCGTGTTTGTGCTTACTATTGATTCCTCCTGCCTTGAGGACAAACGCAGTAGGTGTGTGTTATTATAAGAGCACTAAGTTCAAGTGGCAGCTTTTCCCTCTTTATATGAGGCCTGTCTGCAGAGCAGCAGGATGGAATAAATCGCAATGGGCTTTGTTGGCACAGTGGCCCCAGGGTGCAAGAGGCCAAGTGGGTGTTGGCAGGTGTTATCGGGTTGTTGGCTATGACTGCCGGCAAGAATGAAGGCCCAGCGGTTTCAGGTGATCTGCGGAGGACCCTGGGGAAAGCTGAAAAATGTTCTCCAGTGCTTGACCCAGAGCTCTGAACACTCCAATATAAAGAAATCTCCTGTTTTTATCTAACAAAGACAAGCCTGGAAAAACGCAACATCATTTAAGATATTTGCTATGAGGAAGAAGCCAGTACAGAGGCAAACTAGTTAGCAGGGATATTAGTTATTAGGGAGGTTAGCATTTACTCATGCTATTCCAGGGTGTTAGGAGGTACAGAAAGAGAGTCAGAGATGGAATCCACCCAATGGCTTTCTTTTTCAGTCCATACCATCTCGTGCTGCCTCTCTTGCCTGTTTCCGCCCCACACTGCCCACATTCTCCGAGCATCGTTCACAGCCACCTCTTCCCATTAGGATGCATCATACATTTTGCTTCCTCAGCTTTTCAGACCATGCTGGTTCCTGCCTGGAAATGGCACTTGACCTCCAGCTCCATATCTGCTCTGACCCCATGCATCCTTCAGATCTCAGGCTCCAACGGTCCTTCAGGGAGTTCTTGCCTGACCTAGTCCGTCCTTCCTGAGATAAACACAGGCATCTCTGGTGTGCTCTGCTGTAGTCTGTTGGCTTCCTTGAGCTACCATCATGAAACACCTGAATTCAGGTGGCTGAAAACAACAGACATGTATTATTTCCTGCTTCTGGAGGCTGGAATTCTGCAATCATGGTGTTGGAGGGTCTGCGTTCCCTTTGAAGGCTCCAGAGGAGAATTTGTTTCCTGCCCCCCTATCAGCTTCCAGATGGCAGGCTATCCTTGGCTTGTGGGTGCATTGCTGCAATCCCCGCCTCTGTTAGCACACAGCACTCCCCTTGTGTCTCTTCACATCGTCTCCCTCTGCGTGTGTCTGTCTCAATGTTTCTTCGTCTTATATGGATGCTATTTATATGGGATTAGGATCCACCCTAGGAACTGCATTTTAACTTGACTGCATCTTACAGACACGTATTGCCAAATAAGATCACCTTTATAGATACTAGGGGTTAGGACATCGGCATGTCTTTTGAGGGGGCAACTTAACCCATAACACAGAACGAACGGTGCGTGTTCCTTAGGGAATTCAGCATAGTGTGCCACTGTACGTTTGTGTTTGTGACCGTGTTGTCACACAGTCATGAGCCTGTGTTCTGCAGAGGGTAGTGATCTCCGTTCCATTCACCTCTTGCTCCAGCTCCTCACATGGTGATTGACACACAACTGATGTGCCAAATATTTTATGAATGAATCTGTTTTCTGTTTCTCTAGTCATGTGCTGAATGCTCCCCGCTTTTTTTCCTCCTTCAAGGCAGGGATAAAAGTCCTGCCACAATGCATTGGTTGATGTCAATAATAGGCTCCTCCCTGGATCTGAAAAGAAATTTAAAAAGCTGCTACACTGAGATGACGATAGAACCAAGGGTCCTGTTGAAGGGTCATGGCGACCGAGTGCCCATGGTGGCATTTTGACCAGTTAAATCAGGATATGGACTGTGAGGTTCTAAACTTGTCTAAGTTTAGCAGCAAACATGGTTTAGAAGGAACCAGAATTCTGACTTCAGAAATTGCTCATGCTTCTATTTTGTCTCTGAGATATAATTTTGTTTATTCTAGTGAAAGATTTGGGCAAAATTGCAGTTTTTCTTTATTTTTAATAGTTAACACATCTATTTTCGATTATGGTTTGAGTCATTTGAAATAAAGTAGTCTCTGAACTGGGAATATATGCCATATTAAAATATTACAAATGCCAAGCTTTCCTAACTCAATGATATTGCAAAGTCAAAATGGTATTTTCTTTGGGTATCCCAGAGAGTGTCTGTATTTGAGGCCACTTAACTAAAAGCATGTGTCAGCCCACCTCTTGATGTGAGTGAAAGAGATCGCTTATTTAGAATGAATTTCATAATTTAGATTGCTCTGCATATGGCATGCTATTATCATGTTTGTACACTTCAATTATCTAATTCTAGCAGAAGAGTGCATTCTGATATGTTTGAGTATCAAAATATATTATGTTTTGACTTTTAGATTGTTGTTCCGACTGTAAACATCACCCCTACCCTACAGTTAGATTTTTAAAAAATTGGTTATATAGAATTGATGATAAAAAATACTTTATTAACCATAGATACTTTAACACTAAATTGCCACTATATTTCCACCGTTTCTTTTCTAGTTTTCTCTGCACCTCTGAATTGCTCTTTAGTTTGAGAACTCTAAAATTCGCCATATATATTTATATATGCAGACCGTTCTCAATGTACGGTTCAACTTACACTGTTTCAACTGCACGATGAGTTTATCAAAGTATTGAATGCTTTATTGACAGAATACTTCTTACTTTCGATGGGTTTATTGGGATGCAACTCTACCATAAGTCAAGGAGCATATGTGTATATATGGCAGATTTTTTTCTAGGAAGATATCTAATAAGTAAATACCTATTATGGCTGAATTATAACTGCCTCTTTATATAAGAAGAACGGGACAGACATGGATCCTTTTCTGTGTGAGTGAGTCTGAATAGTATCTAAAGTTAATTACAATTGAATTCATGACATGTGTTTATTTTGTTTTGTTTTGTTTTATGATTTTTATAATTTTATATAAAGTGGGCTAAATGAAATCATAACATATTATGTAGCATTAGTTTTAAGTTTCCATGCTAAACATACCCTAATTTATATTTTTTCCTTATACCTTAATTTACATTTAAGTTTAGTTTTAGTGATAGCCCTTTTAAATGTAAATACTGTGAAATTCACTTTTTCAAAAGATAATCATTTGGCTCTTAAGTTAATATTCAGGTAGTCTGTTAAGTAGCTTTTGTTCAGAATGCAAGTAGAGTGATTTCAACTAATATATCTGAATGAATTAAGGCTCTTTAGTAAAAAGATATAAGAAACATGACAATAATGTTTGCCAAGGTGATAGAACAGTGATTATTATAAATTGTGAGAAGTTGTGACAAATGGACTAAAGAACATTTATATAAATATCAAGAAATATAAACTATTTTTGCCATGGTTTCTAATGTTTTGGAAACATGACTTAAAATGGTAAATGATAGTGTCTTTTTAGTTGACTAAACTTACAATATGTTAAGAGATATTCTAAGAAAAATTTGAAGCTAAGAATTCAACTTTACTTGCTGAGTAGCCATATGGAATTATCAGCATATATTCCAACAGCAATACATATAGAACTACTAGTGTATTGTTTTAATTTTACATTTAATTAATATGGTTTATTAGTGGAAACTTATGGGCTCAGACTTTATACTAATCACATGTCAAATATGCTTGATTGAGTGGAGATATTGATATCTGGTTCTTTTAAGTGAAAAAGTACATTTGGATCATATCTGATTCAACTAATTTTTTAAAAACAACATTATTGACTTATAACTGACATACCATACAATTCACACATTTGAAGTATACAATTCAGTGGGTTTTAATATATTCACAGATGTGTCAAACTATCACCACAGTCAGTTTCTGAACATTTTCTCATTACAAAGAGAAACTGTTTCCTTTACTACCTTTCTACAATGTAATTGCCCCCTCCCCCACCAGTCTGAAGCAACCACTCATCTACTTTCTGTCCTATAGATTTGCCTATTTGGAATATTTCATATAAATGGAATCATATAATAGGTGGTTTATTGTGTCTTGTTTCTTTCACTTAGCATAATGTTTCCCAAGTTCATCCAAGTGGTAGCATGTATTAGTACTTCATTCTTTTTTATGACTGAATAATATTCCATTGTATTGATAAACTACATTTTGGTTTTCCAGTCATCCTTTGACAGGCATTTGCATGGTTTTCACTTCCTACATTGGGATATGAAACTCAAAAGACTTCAGGGACCATCTGGGCAATAAGAATGAGAGAAGCAAGCCAGGGCTCCATAGAGACCTTGAGGGTGTGGTCAGCTCAACAGGGCTTGTTTTCTGAAACTTCTCTATTCATAGTTATCAAGGAATCCTTTGGACTTTTTGGCAAAGTGTACAGAACTCTGCAGGGTGGCCACCCTTAGTTCTTGGAGCTATACTTAAAATCTTACTGGAACAAAGCCATCATCATTGAGGAATAGAGGTTCAGTCTATGAGTATAGTAGAATCTGCTGCTCTTCTTTATTCTGAGGAAACAGTATTTTTTCTTTTGTATATCTGTTGTCCCCCGTTTATATTAGAAGACTATCATGTCATTACCAGTAAAGGCATGTGCACACACCTGCACGCACACACACATCACCAAAATAAAAATAAAACTGAAGGGCACAGTGCATATATAAAGCTATATACATTGAAAGTCAGCATCAGATCATAAGGTCTTTGGTGTGGTCCACAGGGAAAATCTTGTGCCCTCTCTGTCTTTCCATCCCTCCCTTTCTTCCTCCCTCCTTCTCTGTCTCTTTTTAAACTCAAAAGAGATTGGTCATTCAATAGTTCTGAGTTATGAACTCAACGATTCTTCTCTTTTGATTAAATGCCCTTCCTTTTATATATCAAATGAAGGAAAAGAAGGGGTACTTCTGCAGATAGAGACATACTGAATTAATGTCCTTAAACAACAATAGTGTTTAGGACAGTGTACAATCCTAGCTAGAACAGCCTCTTCAAGAGCAAGACTAGAAGAGCAGCTCCAGTAACCAGCCTCATCTTTGAAATAACAAAAATGCCTTTTCAAACAGACATATAACGATCCAAGCTTTTTATTTTTTGACAGTTGAATAATTAATTGCAGTACATTTGTAAGGTTATTAAAAGCTTTGGATTGAGTAGGGAAAAGTAAAGAGCATAAATCTTGCTTTTCAGTTTTTGTTTATTACAAGAGGCTGTCAGAGCTGTTTTTAATTCATTTAATATTCTTGTTAATAACAAGTCTAATTAAGAAATCCATTAGAAGTCTGTAAATTTAATTTAACAGGGGTATGTCCTAATGAGATGTTATTGGAATTGTCTTTTTAAAAAGGGTGCCATAGTCTTTCATGGATTCTTAGAATCTACTATTTTCTAAATAAGTTTATATATTCAAGTTTGTATGTTTTTAAAGGTTTCTTGTTTAGGAATATCCAAAAACTTTTTTTGGCCAGTGTATACATCACCACGTACATATAGATCCCAGACTTTAATGCTTGCTTTGTTGGCAGGAGTTTGGAAATTGGATGACTTTAGTTTGTATAAAATGTTTAGAGTGCAGGAGAAGATGAAATGATTTTTACCCCTAATGAAACATTTTAAAATTCAGGCAACACCAGTACCAGCAGTCACTGTGGAAATTAACACCAGAGTTTTCAATTAATCCAGCATTTCAAAAGCAAATTGTTCCCTTTTCTAAAAGGTCTGTATTTTCTGCCTCCAGTGAGCATGTATACATACATATAAAATATTTACTTTAGGAAGTCAAGAATGCAACTTTAGGATATGTGATACAACCTTTTTGTCATGATAGAGAAGTTAGAAATGTAAATGTTGTTTATGTAGTATAAGTATATTTAAAAGCTGCTGAAATCAAACCCTGAGGCAGTTTATTCAAGTTTATTAAACTATTTTTTATATGTTAGATATTTCAGCTTTAGCAGAGGTTGAAGAACCTGGAATTCCATTTCCTCTCAGTGGACTAGAGCTTGACAAACATTCCATGTAAAATCCTATTCCTACTATACTTAGAGAATGCCATTCACAACCGTCAAAGGTATAAAGAGCATTCCTTGAATCATAACAAGCAATGACTTAGCTGTGTTATTCTGCTGGGAATTGCCTGCAGAATCATAATGCTTTATAAATTGTCTAATGTGTGTGTGTACATACATATATACATACATATATATATATCTGCATACATATACATACATACATATACACATACATATATACATATACATACATATATATGTATATACATATACATACTTATATATGTATATACATACACATACTTATATATACATATATATACATATATACACACATATACATATATATATATATATCTTAGATCATGTGATTAGAACTCCAGATAGAAATATATATGTATATCACAGAACTTTATATACAAGATCACTGGGCTAACAAAAGCTGATGGATATCTATTGTTGTTTTCCTCTTGTTTTGTTTTTTAATGATATTTTCAGAAATTATTAATTAGAGCTATTCATCAACTATTACAATTATGTTATCTTTAGGAACTTTAGAAATAAGACCGTAAGCTTATACATCTCAGTAATGTATAGTAAAACCAGTACTTCATACTAGCCAAGAATATGTGAATTGGAGTCATAGAACTGAGTTTGAGTCTTAGCTTTACCAATTACAATTTAGACACGAAGTTATAACAGGTATAAACATATAAGTCAGATGATTTATAACATTTCAGAGAGCCATTGTAAGCCAGTAAATATCCAAATAATGTTAACCCTGTTATTCAATTAACTCTATATACAATATTTTGTGTATTTTATACTATTTCAGAATACTAATGTATTGTTTTTTAATAGTCATCTCATAAAACATCTCTTATTTCTCCCTGTTTTATAGATGAAAAATAAGTTTAAGAAAATTAAGTTGAATTGAGCAAACGTTCTTTGTTTGTCAACCCTATGCTGAAGGTGTTTGAATGTGTTCCCCAAATTCGTGTGTTGGAAATCTAATCTCAAATGCAACAGTGTTGGGAAGCGGGGCTAATAAGAGGTGATGGACTCACAGGGGCAGAGCCCTCTTCAATGGATTCATGTTTCACTATCGTGGGAGTTGGTTTGCTGTTGTGAGAATGGGTTGTTGTAAAAGTGAGTATGCTTCTCCTTCTGGCTCTGTCTTGCACATTTGCTTCTCCCTTCCATCCTTCTGTCATGGGATGACCCTCACCAGAGGCTGATGCCATGATTTTGGACTTCCCAGTCTCCAGAATCATAAGATGAATAAGCTTATTTTCTTTATAAATTGCCCAGTCTGTGATATTCCATTGTTATAGCAATGGAAAATGGTCTAAGAAGATAGCTTACCACAGCCTAGTACCCAAATTCCAGTGATGTATTAAAAAGAAGTTCACATGTGTGTTGTTTGCTAATGTATACATACCAAGGGTTTCACAAAATTTATTGAGTGAGATACATACTAAATACATATTTGAGAGCAAAATGAATGAATGGATGAATGAATGAATGATCACAATTATAATAAAAATGGGTACTATTAAGTAATTTCTAAGTTATTTTTATGAAAGCTAAGCTATATTGACCATTAACTATATTCAAAGTGCTATGCTGGACCCTTTATAAATATTTATTATAATTCTTACAACAATCTTGTGGAACAGATAGGATCCCCATGTTGGTGAGAAGTAAACTGTAGCTTAGAGAAATTAAGCCATTTTTTTCAAGTTTTCAGGTAAGAATCAGTGTTTGAACTGAGGTGTGATTCTTGAGATATGTTGTCCAATGAGAAACAAGATCTATGAGATGATATGATTAGAACTCCATGTAGATCCTTCATTTACTTGGTTCGTTGGAAGGTAATTTAACCTGAGCTCCAATGGCTTTACCTATAACATAAGAAAAGTAATGTTTTCTATGTTGTAGGATTATGCTGATTAAATCTTTGCATATGGAAATGTTTTATAAAATATACTTAGTGGGTACACCTATGAGGATTCAAAGGAAAATGATTCAAGGATTACTGATCCATGAAAGACTTACAGAGAAGATAGCATGAAGAATGGAAAGAAGTTTTCCAAATAAAGGATATAGATTGTACAAATAGAAAGAAATGCATTTATTACATGGCTTGATTGGAATATATGGCACACGTTGGTCAGATGTAGAAAACAGAAGAATTAGAAGTCAGTTGCCGTCTTCAATCATATTTTATTGGATCTGGAAGGTCTTTAAAAATCAGACAATTTTACTGCAGTAATTAAGATTACTGTTGCTCTGGAAAGTTTGAAGAATTTGTTGTTATTGTTGTTTGAGATGAGGTGTCACTCTGCTGCCCAGGCTGGAGTGCAGTGACTCCATCTCGGCTCACTGCAGCTTCCACCTGCCAGTTAAAGCAGTTCTCCTGCCTCAGCCTCTCGAGTAGCTGGGGTTACAGGCATCTGCAACCATGCCCAGCTAATTTTTGTATTTTTAGTAGAGACAAGATTTCACCATTTTTGGCCAGGCTGGTCTTGAACTCCTGACCTCAAGAGATCCGCCTGCCTCAGCCTCCCGAAGTGCTGGGATTACAGACATGAGCCACCATGCCCAGCTGGAAGTTTGAAGAATTTGGCCCCACTTACTGTATGCTGTGCACTGCCACACTCTGTGCCACTGCCTGGAGGCTGGACTATGTCCTCAGGGTCTCTGTGTGTTCCTAGTTTGCTTCTCATTCTTATTGCCTGGATGGTCCCTGAAGGCTTTTGAGTTTCACATTCCGATATAAGATGACAACTATATCATTTTTAGCATGAATCTGTAAAAATCCTGCGGGAATGACAAAGTGAAAAACAATCTTCTGTTACTGTAGAAATCAAATGTTCGACGAATCTCAGTTCCTTTCAGATCCATAAGTGGCATGAAAAATTGATTCCATTCACTAAACAAAAAGTTATATTAGTGAAGCTAAATATTACTCAAATGTTAGATCTCAGTTATAAAACTAGTGGCATGTATAAGGGGAATACATGTTTAAGTTAGTTTCCAAATTGGGCTAAGAAAGTACGTATGAAACACTCCTTTAAAAATGGCTGACCTGGCTGCTTAAAAGCTATGAGGCAAATAATTATACACCAACAACCTGCAGAAATCTTAGTATGTGGATGTGTTTGAGTCAGAAGAAAAAAATACTTCACACTGGATACTCTGTACTTTACCATACAATCAAAAGAATAATTATCTTTCCATCCAGAGGAGAAGCTTCAGGTCAGTGGTTGTCATGGAGTAGTTCAGGGGTCTCCTGCTTCAGAGCCACTGTTAGTGTTTTGTCTGAAATACAGTCAGCATCAGTGCTGTACCTGCTTAACCCAGATCCCTGAGAGAAATGCCTGAGGTCTGCATGTTTTAACAAATTCCTCAGCTAAAATGTGGGAAATACTGGCTTATTTGTATATTATAAAATTAGCATTCTAGGCTTAATGCCTAAGTAATATGTCGATCTGTGCAGCAAACCACCATGCCACACATATACCTATGTAACAAACCTGCACATTCTGCATATGTACACCTGAACTTAATAAAAGGTGGAAGAAAACAAGAAAGAACATTAGCATTTCATATTAACTTTTGTCCTTATTGCTCCTCTTTTCCCCATCTCCCGCTCTCTTTTTTTTCTTTTTTTCAACTGAATTACAAATAGTTTTTCTTAGAGGAAAATGTTAATATGCATAAAAATAAATATAAACATATTTTAGCAATTTTAATATTGTTTTTAATTGGAAGATGAGGCAAAAATTTGTAAGTAAACACGTTTGTGGCTCTAAAAAGATCGCGCTTTCCAGAGTCATCTGAAGGGCTTGTGAAAATACTCGTCTGGGCACCACGGCAGAATTTCTGATTTCATAGGTCTGGGGAGGGCCCAGAACCTATGTATCTCACACACATTTCCAAGTGATGCTGATGCCACTGGGCCAATGACCACATTTTTATACCATTACCCTGGATTTTCCCCTTACGTTCCGTTTCTCTCTGCTCTCTTCAGTCTCCCTCTCCATTTTGCAGATAATTTTCCTCTTTGCAGGACATTTGGTCCCCTGGTTCTCCCCAAGTCATAATAGATCTTTTTGTCTCGCCCTCTCCCCATTGCCCATTAATGTTAACTCTTATCTTTTCAAACAATTTGTAGAACTGATTTTACCTATGTTCAATGACAAAGACACTCCCTTAGAAGTATTGAACTGTTCCTGAGACCTTAACCGAAGACATGATCCTGGATGGTGTCATGTTAGGCATCGCAGACCCTCAACAGAAGACAGATTTAGGGATGTTGCTTTGTTGGAGAGTTTGTTTTGGTTTGTTTTCTGAAAGACGGCCTTTTGAATACTTCCTCAAGTCCTTTCCTGGTAATTATGTGATTCACAGAATCTCTAATTTGAATAGTTATTAAAAAATATCTTCGTTTGTTGGTGCTGCTCTAGCAAAATACCATACACTGTGTAATTAAAAGGAACAGAAATTTATTTTCTTACCATTCAAAATGCAAGGAAGTCCAAGATCAAGTGCAGGCGTGTTTGGTTGTTGGAGGAGGGCTGCCTCCTCTGTAGGGGAGGAAGGCTGGGTCCTCACATGGCAGAGACCTGAAAGCCCTTTTCAGAAGGGCCTTATCCATTTATGAGGAAGGAGCCTCATGACCTAATCACCTTTCAGGGGCCCTATCTTTCAATGCTATCACTGTGGTGATTTGGTTTTAACATGAATTTTGGAGGATCTGACATTCAAACCACAGCAAAGAACCTACACTCATGTAATTATAGCACTATGCATTTCAAATGTGTAAATTTCTATAAGTGTTTCTAACAGTCACTTTACAAACAAAATATGTAAAACAGAGAAAAAAGAAAGGGGCAAAACTGAACCTCATTAAAAGTTATGGTTATAACTGTCTCTTTTAGTGGGGATATGAATTTTAGCAGAATGAGTTAAATGGAAGATGAATTTAAATCATCCATTAAAATGAAAGTTTAAATCAAAAAGAGAGGCAACAGCTGGCTCCAGTCAAAGCATCTGGCTTCTAAATGATATTTTAACTTGTCAGCTTAGCATTTATTCTTAATTTTCATATCATTTTTAATATGTTAATGGCTACTGTTTTTAGGTGGTTTTCTTAAAAGTTCTGCAATTACCTTTAATATGTTTTATTGAAGTCTAGGCAGCAACATTTTGTCTTCAGTTAATATTATTGCAATATTATGTTAGAAACTAGCACAAAACTATATTATATTCCTAAATAATTTCTAAATTGCTAACTTTTCAGGGATTTATATTTTCTGAAAATGAACGTTCTTGAGAATTTCATTAATATCCCAAGCAAGTCAAATAAATGGACCAAACACACAAGACAGAAAAATTAAAGTTGAAATGAGGTCTATAAGAGATTATCAAATATTTGGAATATCTCAAATCAAAAGATATGAGTATATAAAAACTTCATGTAATATAATTTGATTAATTTTCCAGTAGTTTATGGAGCATGATTTTGGACTATAGCACACTGTAAGCCTTAGGTTTTGTAATAACCTGAACTCTTGATATTTAAGAAGATAAATTTCATGTTTGTTGACAAGGAAGCACATACCACTAAAACGAACACTTATTGGAACATTGTGACACTGAGAAAACACTAGCAGCGAATGATTTTTCTTCATAGAGAAAGGAAGCAGCAAAACAGTCCATAATGAGAGCTCGGCCACGGGAAGCAAAAATCATTGAAATTTCCTAATAGATTCTTTAATACCGATTATTAAATAGAAGCATGGTTTACATTGTGGGAATCCATAAGATTTCAAAGAAAATGATGCTGTTTTACTTTAAAAATGTTGACCTTGAAAGGCCATAGATTTTAAAACTCTACTTTTGTTCACTTTCTTTCTCTTTCATTTTGTTCTTGGCTGACTATAAGAAACTTGGAGCAGAACCTAGCACTTCAAAGGATTTAGTATACAAAAGGGTAGCTTGTAAGTCCATTAAGAAATAAAGCATTTTCCAATAAATGCTTCTTGGATAACTCACTGTTTGAGAGAAAATTTTCAAGTTAGGTCAGTATACGAATTCAGCTGTATTATGAACTTGACTGTGAAAAAGACATGTTAGTCATCTAGAAAACAAATACATAAATATCAGATTGCAAAATGGCAGAGAAGTTCATAAGCATAAAGTTAATTTTTAAAAATTCTAAAGGGAGTGTCAGTAGATAAGACTTCATGATGCAAAACTTTGGCATATCTAACACCATCATAAAATTAAGATGCAAATGAGAAGCTGGAAAAATTACTTATAACACATATTCCAGTCAAACAGCAGCAAAAGAAGATAAGCATACTGAGATAAAAGTGGAAAAAAATATGGACAGACAACTCATAAAATGAAAAAAATACAAATATTTAATATGAGTTAACTAAAATTTACTGGTTTTGATGTTGAATTGAATAAACCAGGAAAATTAATAAGAGAATGTTGGTGATGAGTGTTACTGATTATATTAGGCCATTCTTGCATTACTATAAAGGAATACCTGTAATTGCATAATTTATAGAAAAAAGAGCTTTAATTGGCTCATGGTTCTTCAGGCTTTACAGGAACCATGGTTCTGGCATCTGCTTCTGGGGAGTCCTCAGGAGCTTACAATCATGGTGAAAGGTGAAGAAGGAACAGGTCTGTCACATGACCGGAGCCAGAACAAAAGAGAGAGTTGGGGGTATGGTGCCATACACCCAGAGGAAGAGCTCACTTATCACCAAGAGGATGGCCCAAGCCATTCATGAGGAATCTGCCTCCGTGATTCTAATGCCTCCCAAATCTCCTGTTGAAATGTGATCCCCACCTCCAGCATTGGGGTATTACATTTTAACATGAGATTTGGATGAGGACAAATATCCAAACTCCATCAGTGATCAAGAACTTTTTATTTCTGGAGAGCTATGTTAAGATATATATTAAAAGTCCATCCTCTTTAGTTCTGTAATTCCTATTATAGGAATGCATCCTAATAAAATATCTCAGATGTAGATATATGTATGTATATATGAATTACAATGTTCAGCAGAGTTTTTTTAATATATATTACAGTACAAAGACTCTCTCTTTAACCATTTTTATATAACTAAAAATTTTCCACTAAAAATCACAATAAAAATTGTCAGTGTTCCTTTCACATTTCAGGCAATCATGCTGGTTTTCATATTTTTAAAACTTTATAAGAAGAATGGTGAAAATAGTTCATATGTGACTTAGAAGCTTGCTTTTCTTTCTATATTGTCAGCTGCTTTTCATAAATGATTAGCCTCAGTTACTGACAGATTTCAGCTTACATCAATATGATGTAAGTGATATTATGTTTTCTCTGTAGCTGTGGTGATTTGCAATATTATTTTTGCCTCCTGTTTATCATGTAGTAGCTGCTGGGCTGCCTCAACAGGTAATATTTGTACCATGGCATTTTTGTGTGGAATGAGTCTATCTTCTGCATACATGCATGTGTTATGAATATACTAAAATGATCACAGGTCGTACATAAAAATCTTGTCATTTAAAAAAAGTTGCAAATATTAAATTTAGAGGAATGTCTTGGATTTTACTTTACTCTATATGGATATACTTCATTTAGCAAGTAATTTGCTGAGTACTTACTATGTATGATATTTTCATGGCTCTGGGGATATAGTAGATGATCAAGTAGCTTAAATGTATCCATGCTAGTGAGGGATAAAAATAGTAAATAAGAAACAAATATAAAAATAATTATGGATCGGGATATATGCTATGAAGTAAACAAAGGCAGACAATCTTGCTAGGATGGAGGTTTTGTCTTTGGACAGAGTTTTTAGACCTCCTTAAGTGGATGACTGAGCTCTAAAGCATAAGATTGAGCCTGCCTCGTAAATAGGCAGGAGAGAGTGGCCCAGGGTGGAGAAAGAACAAGGTGAAGGTGCCCAGGTGGGGATTCAAGGGTTGGAGCTAAGGGAGCCCATATGGCTGAGTAAGAGTGAGCTGTGGGAAGAAGGCATGAGTTAGCTATAGAACCCTTGCTTCTTATTCCTACTCTTGGGTATTAACAGTCATATTCCTCTTGAAAGCTGAGAATAGCAGTTTAGGCAAATTGTGAATTTGGCTTTCGTTCTTTATGGAAAGATACCTTGGAGTCCCGTGGCCACTAGACGAAGGGATGTCAAGCATTGTAACTAGCCAACTGCACCCCCACCATGGATAGTTTCCAACATTCTGTTGCTCTTAGAAAGTACTGAGACGGCCGGGCGCGGTGGCTCACGCCTGTAATCCCAGCGCTTTGGGAGGCCGAGGCGGGCGGATCACAAGGTTAGGAGATCGAGACCACGGTGAAACCCCGTCTCTACTAAAAATACAAAAAATTAGCCGGGCGCGGTGGCGGGCGCCTGTAGTCCCAGCTACTCGGGAGGCTGAGGCAGGAGAATGGCGTGAACCCGGGAGGCGGAGCTTGCAGTGAGCCGAGATCGCGCCACTGCACTCCAGCCTGGGCGACAGAGCGAGACTCCGTCTCAAAAAAAAAAAAAAAAAAAAGTACTGAGACATCATCCTTTCCTTCAGGTGATGCCCGTTCCTCTCTCACATGGCAATCAGAGCTTGATTGAAGATCTAAAAAAAGGAATAAGATGTAATTAATTCATCACATCTTCCAATCATCGCACACACATTGCAGTGTGAGCCAAGCTGGTGAATGGTTGGCTACTGTCCTGCGGGGCCGTCTTGGAAGAGCTGGAAGTCAGCCTTGCTGGTCTTTTATCTGGAAGTCCAGATTAGACCACTGAATCGCACACATCTAGGACATGTAGTGTGAATGTTGAGAGTTGTATGAAAAGTAAAAAGCAGAAAGTTTGAGGAACACCTAAAATTACCAAATAATTTCCTGTTTCATGAATGTACTTTGCTCACTTAAATCTCCCAGTTTTCAAATTCCCTTTCTGCCATCTGGAGCATTCTCTTTCCTGACTGCCTACCCAATTACTACTCGTCTTTTTATCTGAAGGCCTGGATCGGTTATGTGATTCCCAAAGTTACACAACTTGTTAATACCAGAACTATGGTCTCATTTCTCTGCTCTTGAATATTTATTCGCTATGCAGGTATTCACCCATTTCTTCACTTGCTGAGAGTCTGCCAGCCACATGCTAAGCACTGAGAGAACTAACATGGTTAAGACAAAGTCTCCAACATTAGACTTCTCTCTCTCTGGTGGGAAGATCTTGTTAAGCAAATGAAATAGAACATAAATGAATGGATAAAGCTCTGATCAGGTGCCGTGGGGAAAACAGAGGTGAGGCTGAGTAACACCGTAGAAAAGGTCATAGAATTCATACTTTTATTGGAAAATAAGCAGGGTTAGCCAGGAAGAGGAGCATGTTTTTGTGGGCAGAGGCCATGTACCTAACAGTTCATGATACAAAGAATTGTGTCCTTTTCTGTTTATTAAAATAGTTCCTTGTGCTTTTGTTTCTTTGGTTATTTAACTGGTTGTACTGGGTCCTTTACAGCACACACTAATGAATCATCGTGATGATAAGCAGTGTTATAAATGACTCTTCTACCTACATCAGAGACTCCTGTGTCAGGAGGACACCACCTTGTGTCAGGAGGCTGCCTCATCTGCTGTCCTTCTCTGATGAGGTAATTCCTCAGGACCTGCTATGTTATACATGTTGACCCAAATTTATTCTCAATTCTGGCTTGCACACCTGGAGAACAGGACTTTATCCCTTGAATGCCTGCAGGATGCTTGACACCTTTGAAACTAGGCAATTCCCCTCGAGGCTTGTTTTGGAGAGAGGGTTTTGGAGCCAGGGATAATTCGAATAATTTCATAATGTAAAAAAGAAACACAAGTTTGTGTGAATCAGTGAGTGAATTCCTCTTTAAAGGGACATGTTTTAATCTAAAAAAGCATGTGTGTCCATTAAAGGTTATAAGTAACTGATAGGTCACACAGTTACTTGTTAGACTATATTTACATATATAGGCTTTTGTTTTAACTAAAGTATATAGTTTTAACTTATTTATTATGACTTAAAGCTTATTATGACAAAGTGTCTATTATTTACATGAACCTATTGGCCCCATTGTGAAACTATATTTTTTCTAATAGGTCTAACATGTTAATTTTAAAAATTGCTATTACCAACATGCAGATTATGGTATTACTGTCTAGATTAATTGCAGGGACCATTTTGAGTTATCTTTACCAAATAACTATTTAAGCATGTTTATGTTTATATGTACTTACATTTTTATAGCAGTGGATGTTCTTTCAGTTATATTTGTAATGACAATTCATTTTATCAGATACGTTTATTTTTCTTTGTAGTAAACTAGCTTCTTTTGAAAGGCAAGAATTCTTATTTTTTAAATAAGAAAATTCAGTTAGACCTTCTGTTAGTTTGTTTTCACACTGCTGATAAAGGCATACCTGAGACTGGCTAATTTCAAAGGAAAAAGAGGTTTAAGGGACTCACAGTTCCACATGGCTGGGGAGGCCTCACAATCATGGCAGAAACAGAAAGGTACGTCTTACATGGCAGCAGACAAGACAGAATGACACCCAAGCGAAAGAGGCTTCTCCTTATGAAGTCGTCAGATCTCATGAGACTTATTCACTCCCAGGAGAACAGTATGGAGAAACCACCCCTATGATTCAGTTATCTCCCACTGGGTGGCTCCAACAACACGGAATTGTGGGAGCTACAATTCGATATGTGCTTTGGGTGGGGCACAGCCGAACCATATCAGACTGTAAGTGCCCAGAGCATTTTAAATTGAGGCAAAGAAACCTGTATTTAATTATCAGCCATGGAACACATGTGTATGTTTGTGTGTTTGTGTGTGCATACATGCTGCATGCACCCATGCATATGTGTAGTTAAAAAGTTTCACTATTTTAATTAACTGTTTGAAAACTAAAGATTTAAACTTCCAAAATCGAACATATCTATGCCACTCTCAGAGCTTTTTGTCTTATTCTGGCCTATCAGAGTTTCTCTGTTCATGTTCCCAAAGATGTCCCCTGAACACTTTTGCTGATGTTAATTTATCACAAAGGAGCCAAGGTAAGCCTAGAGAGAGATCAGCAGAAATCCACTGATGCTTCCACACATCAAAGTGATCTAATGACAGCAGGTCAGCAGCTGTAATTCCCCAAGTAAAAACGAGCACATCATAGTCCTATCTGACATTTATTTTTTTCCTTACCACTTAAGGCAATAGAAAAAATGGTGTTTGAAATTTCACTGGGGTTAATTAGAAAACTCAGAAAGAGACATTGCAAACGTTGGGGCTTGTATGAATCATGCTTGTCCTAATTTCTTAGTGCTCTTATTCAAGAATCTTAGTGGTTCTTCACCCTAAGATCAATTGTGTCAAAACTAGGTTAGACTATGCTTGCTCTCAATTTAATTTCATCCTGTCATTTAGTAGACAAACACTTTCCAAGCTGTCTCATGTCTGAAAGTGTTTTTCTGGACTCATTTCTTTTCTGAACAGCAGGTGCTGTTGCTTAATCATAAAGGATCTTCAAAAGTTGGATAGATTTTCATTGATTTTGAGTATCTTAAGTTTAATGCTCTCTAACCGCGTGCATGAGCTATATCTCTATCCATGGTTAATTCCTGCCTGTAGTTTCAGCTTATCTTCTGTTGTTTTGATCTTTAAATCATATCAGTTATATGGATAACACAGCAATTCCTAATACTCTGTTAGGATCCCCTTGCTAAACAATAATTTGCCAGTGTTCCTCCTTCTATGGTAATCTTATTTGTCATTAGAATGCAACTCAATCCTCAAAGATTGTCAGGCTTGCTGTATTCCCTTGGAAAATAATGCATGAGATGAATAATACATATTAAATTATCTACACAAATAACTACCCTGTACAAGGACTCCTCAGTTTCTCTGCTAGGGATACACAGATAACATAAAACAATCAATTGAAACAGAATTAAGAGATAAAGGCACCAGAAAGAGGTACATATATTGCTGCCAGGAAAAGCTTTCAGTAGATGAATCCTCACAGAAGAGGTGAGTTCAGAGGCACCATGGTAGGTGTATCTTAAAATTCAACTTATCATACTCCAGTTTATCTGAACACATAGATGCTCATGAAAAGAAAATAGAGATGGAGAATAAGCAGCTATTACAATTAAAAAAAAACATGAAAATTGAGATGATAAAAAAAGACAGTTAAAAGTGACAAACCATGAACTTAGGGGGATATTTCTGTTTCCTGGGATATTATTTTTTTCTCTCTCTTTCTCTGAGAACAAGTTTCTCAGCTGTTATACTGAGATGTTTAAATTCACAGCTTTGAAGCTGCAGCTGCTGAACTATGGCTCTAGAAATCATCTGAAACTGAGAATGTGTAAATATTATATATACAGGGATTATTTGCAAAGTATATATCTGACAAATAACTTGTATCCAGAATACGTATGTGTGTGTATAATATTATTAAATCACTTAAAACTCACTGCTTTAGAAAACAAAAACAACCCAATTAAAAAATGAGAAGAAAGCATGTACAAACACTTTATGAAATAGGATATAGGGATAGTAAATAACCATAAGATGTAACATCATTAGCCATTACAAAAATGCAATTTAAAATCACTATAGAATACCACCACTCATTAGAATGCTTTAAAATTAAGGGTTTATAATACAGACACTTAAATATAGACAATACCAAGTGCTGGTAAATGTGCAGAGCATTGGATCCCTCCTGCATTGTTAAAGCAAAATAGTAAACAGCACAGAATAGTAGAGCCACATTGGGAAAACAATTTGTCAATTTCTTATAAAATTCAATATTTATCATCTAAGAAATCCCACTCTCAAGTATTTACCCAGACAAACATAAAACTATATGTTTATACCAAAGTTTGTACATAGATGTTTTTAGAAGTTATACTCATAATGCCCCCAACTGAGACCAACCCAAACATCTTCCATGGGGTGAAAGGATGAACAAACTATGGTGCAACTGTGCTATGAAATTCTACTCAACAATAAAAAGAAATGAAATATTGATACGTGCAGCAGCAACATAGATGAATCTCGAAGGAGTGTCCTGAGTGAAAGAAGTCATTCTCAAAAGGTTACAAACTGCATGACTCCACTTCTGTTACATTTGAGAGAAGACAAAACTATGAAGATGAGAACAGATTATTGGCCATCAAGTTCAGGGGTGAGGAGATTGTGTGACAGTGGATTGTATGAGGGAGTTTTTGGGGTGGCGGGACTCTTCTTTATCCTGATAGTGGTGGTGATTACAGAAATCTCCATGTGTTAAAATTCATAAAACTATACACACGAAGAAAGTCAAATTTACTGTATGTTAATTTAAAATGCAATAAAAAAATAGGGTTCATATAGTTTCTTGAAATGTTTGAAATTTGACCGTTTTTCTACAGGTTAATCTTGCCAAAACCCATGTGGAAAACAAAGACAGAACTGGTGGGCTAAACTTGGAAGCTTGGAAGCTCTCTGTGTTTCCTGGGATATTATTTTTTTTTTCTCTCTCTCTCTGAGAACAAGTTTCTCAGCTGTTATACTGAGATGTTTAAATTCACAGCTTTTAAGCTGCAGCTGCTGAACTATGGCTCTAGAAATCATCTGAAACTGAGAATGCGTAAATATTATATATACAGTAATTTAGCTGAGAGTCAACATCTCCTTTCTTAACCCGAGGTTTTGAGTTCCTGAAATTGCCAAGGTCGAGTAAACTTTTGAGCCATCCATCTTATTCATTTTCTCTAACTTTTCCTATTGAATTACTATCTCTGTACCAAGGGTAGAAATGATTAGGCTGCAAAGTGCTTTGAGGTTTTGGGAGACAAAATGTTTCAAGTGCTAATTACTATTATTATGTGGTATTCTAATTCTGCTTTAAAAATCATCCCATCTACCTTGCTTTCTGTTATACTTCCCCTTATCCTCTTCCTGCTACTTGGTTGATCATCCTGCTCTTGTTCTGTGGATCCCCCTTTCATACCATCCTTTAAATGTTGACACTGTGTTAACATAGAAACCTAGAAATGTCATCTTCCTTCACATACTTTTTTATTTGGAAAATTACATTAATTGTGATGACTTCTCAAATACTCAAAGAAGTAGCTCTCAAACCTCTACTTTCTGCTCTGGCCTCTTTATTGATCTGCAGACAGTCATTTTCAATCAACTGGCTCATTTCCACTTGACTTCTGACATCTTCAACTTTTTGCATTTGAAAAAATCATATTACTTCTGAATGTTGGAATAGAAATTTTCATGCATTATTTGTGGAAGTTTAAACTGGAAGAAATTTTTGAGTGCAAGTTAAGAAGTACACAAAGTTTCTATGGCCTGCCCTTTGACCCCATAATAGCACTGTTTAGAATTTTTAAAAATATGTATAGAGAGGTATAATCAAGGTTCATCATTATTTTAGAGCCAAAGCATTGAAAACTCTTCCATATTCAGCAGTGGGGAATTGTCTACACAAACTAAAGATAACTCCATATAATGAAATTTTATACAGCCATTATAGATTTACATTTATTGACATAAAATACATCCTTATTATATCTTAAAATGAAAATAAGAGGTTATAATATAACATGTAATTACTTCTTTTTTAGTATTGGTTGTCTTTGGCTTCATCACGTATTTTCATAATCAGAAAAGAAATCGATCCTTACTTATTTTAGGGATAAAATTTGAACCGAAATAAATTGTTGTTTTTATCTTAAATGTACCCATCATTCTGATTTGCCTTATTCCCATAGATAGGTACTGCCAACCTTCCAGACACCAATACTTGAAAGCTAAGAGCAGCTACCCTTGAGAAGGCAACCTCTCCTGCTCCAGCCTTCACCTCATTGGCTAGATTTGACACCTAGAACTCTGTATCAGTGATTCCCAAGAAAGGTTGGAGTTGGATATACATATAAAAATCTTATTGTGCAGTGGTGTACAAGGGCACTTTTGCTACTGAGATTTTAAAATATCTGTGAACATTAAATTATGCCATCTGGAGAATGACAGTGCATATTGAAGGCAATGTTTGATGGCAATGTTTTGCCATCTTTGAATGACCAAGGGCAATAGCAAATGTGGAGAACAATGGCTCTGAATTCCTCCCTCCTTAGGATATCCAGTACTATTTCCTGGATAATTTTCAGAATGACCTCATTAGTTCTTCTCCTTAATCCTCTGACATCCGTCTCCCTTTGTAACTACCAACTGGTTTATCCACTCTTACATAGTAACAATTACCAAATGATAGTTTCAGATGAGAAACCAATGATGGATCCAGTTAGACATACTGAGCTTAGGAGGTCACACTCCTAAATTTCTTCAACATGTCATTTTTGCAGAATTTCCTTTTAAAGAATCTGGAGGGGCCAGGCACAGTGGCTCACACGTGTAATCCCAGAACTTGGGGAGGCCGAGGCAGATGGATTACCTGAGGTCAGGAGTTGGAGACCAGCCTGTTGAAGATGGAGAAACCCTGTCTCTACTAAAAATACAAAAAAAAAAAACCCAAAAATTAGCAGAGCATGGTGGCACACACCTGTAATCTCAGCTACTCCGGAGGCTAAGGCAGGAGAATCTCTTGAACTCAGGAGGTAGAGGTTGCAAGTGAGCCGAGATTGTACCACTGCCCTACAGCCTGGGCTACAGAACAAGACTCTGTCTCAAAAAAAAAAAAAAAATCTGGATATTTCAAATCTCCTAGGGAAATGAAAATTATTTAATATCATTCACCAGAAAAATGTGAACTGAAAGAAAGTTTATCTTAAACTAAATCCAGTAGGTTGCCTGTAGAGAAGAAATCACATATATACAGATAAATTCTGGAAAAGATAGAAAACAAATATTTATCAGTGAAACTTTAGGGATGGATGAAATTCTTTAAAGGATGCACAAAAAGATTAGAGACCTAAAACTATATTGGAGAGAAACACTGTAAGAAGTGGTATAGGATAAGGTGTCTATATTGAGAAGTTGAGAAAGAGTCCAAGAAATTACAGGAAAAATAAGTATTTGTGTTTGTTTCAGTGGTGTAGGGGAGAAGATGCATAATAGGAGAAAAATGTCCAATTGCAGTAAGAAGGAAAATAAGGGCCAGCTCTGGGAAATGAAGTTTTCTTTGTGGACAACAGATAAATCCATTATTTTCTCCTTCAATTGCAAAAGCATTTTTGATGCAAGGAAAAGAGGATTTATTTATTACCTATACCAGTATCTCTAATTGTCTCCTCTTTTTATATGCAACCTGGAAAACTGTATCCCTTGAGATAGGGACCTAGTAAGATTCATGACATGTGAGAGAGATGCTGTGTGTGTGTGTGTGTGTGTGTGTGTGTGTGTGTAAGTTGAAGAAAAAAGGTGCTTGTGAAAGTGGAGGTAGAAAAGGAGAACCAGTTCTTCTATCTCCACCAAGATCCTGGACAGACCAATTTCAGGAGAGTACAGAATTGAAAGTAGTCTATGCCTATGTATTTTTCAAAAGTCTTTCTTGTACTCCTAGGTATATATAGTTTATTTTGGCAATGGGCTACTTTAAACTGTTGGACACTGAGCTAACCATCTACTAACCAGCTGTTGAGAGCAACTCCTCTTGAAGCACACACCGTATACCTGTATATAGCCCTACTAAAAGACAAAAACAAAGCATAATTTAATTATTAATAGTGAAGCTACTAAAACCAAAACATATAAGATATAATAATACCTTTGAATTTGTTATTCTAACTAGTGCTTTATAAGGGGGGATATAATATTCAACTTAATATACCATTTTGTATGAAACTATAATGAAAGAAAACATTTTTTTCAGGACTTGGAAAGTTAGTTTTATTTTATGTTAATAAGTTTAAGTAGAGATCATGGGAAAAGTTATATAGGTTTTCTATTATACTAAGAAATAAATTGTAAAATAGTAAATAGTGTTTTTTCTTTGAATCTGTATAAAGTTATTGGGATTTATTACTTGTTTTAATGTAGTAGGATGAACTATAAGTCAGATTTTCTCTAGATGAGTTTTCTGTTGCAAATGAAATTCCAATTGCATAAATTGTGATTACTTGAAATGGCACATATTTTGTCCTCATGGATGTGTTGCTTTATATTAGAGTCAGTATCACATTGCAATTTAAGGATGCAGACATTTTATCAAGTGAGTTTGGGGCCTTCCAGTCATGCTGTGCTAATGCAAAATCACTCCTTATAAAGCTTACTTTATGTATTCCTATTTTTTAATGTTTAGATGGTATGACCTCACACCTTAGAGAAAGTACATAAATGTATCTTAAAATATACAATGTAAAGCATAGATCACTGGGTATGTCTTTCTTAGCCTTATGCCATGGAGATTTGGAGAGGATCCCGGTGCTATGTGGACTCTCAAGGTCAGAGGTCATATTCTTTCAGCTCTAACAGGCAGGGATCTCCCCTGGGCTTGGCATCGCCTTACCTCGTGTGTTGGAAAATATGTGGGGAGGCATTCAGGAAGACTGGGGCACCCTGCCAGCATTTAGTGGGTGGTGATGCAGACATTCTATAATGCATGGGCAGGCAGTCGTACACAGGGAAGCGTTTGTCCACCACATGACAGAAGCAACCCTGTTGAGAATCACTGTTCATAGAGCCCACACTGATATCATAAGGGCTGGAGAAATTAATGATTGGGTGAATAAACTGCATGCATGACGAATTGAAAAGAAAACTTACCTGGGTGTCAGGCACTGTGTGACTCTTTAGTAAGCATTAACTACTGTGGTCACAATTAATCCTACCTTATGAGATGTTTCCCTGCTTTCTGATTTACGTCAGAAGACATCTCATAATCTCTGCGCTCATTTCTTCGGGTATAGCTTCAATCTCCTCCTTCCTTTCTGTTGTAATATTCATGGCTCTTCTTTAACAATTGATTTCTAGGCATTTACTGTGAAGATACACTGAATGAAGGAATGTAAGTTGCATAGGGAGGTCTGAAATTCGTTTGTACTGTTTCAATTATGAAATACAATACAAACCCTTAGAACAGAAAATCTTCATCTAAGTGAGAACCATTGTGGCTGACCCCTTTAGCAACTGCTCATTTTTGCTCTCATGTACATTTTTTCTTACACATATAGAAAACAATTATATTTCTCTGAACTCCCCAAAACCAATATTGAAAGTATAACTTAAGCTAGTACAAATGAACTTCTATGTGCTATAATTTTCTCATGTAAAAATTACAATTAATATTTATAATGTTGACAGAAGACACTGAAGAACATCATAAAGCATAAAAAAGTCTAATCCTTACAGTATTCATTTTACTTCTGCCATTCTGATTTTTAAAGCATATTTCATGTAAGTTAATGCAGGATATTACTGGCAACTTTAACCAGAGTACTACACTTGTTAAAATGTCCATTCTCTATAGTTTGAGATAGTTACTATCTCTAGAATTAACTGATAGTTGGATTAAGAAAGTGTGGTACATATACACCATGGAATACTATGCAGCCATAAAAAAGGATGAGTTTGTGTCCTTTGTAGGGACATGGATGCAGCTGGAAACCATCATTCTTAGCAAACTATCACAAGAACAGAAAACCAAACACCGCATGTTCTCACTCATAGGTGGGAACTGAACAATGAGATCACTTGGACTCAGGAAGGGGAACATCACACACCGGGGCCTATCATGGGGAGGGGGGAGGGATTGCATTGGGAGTTATACCTGATGTAAATGACGAGTTGAGGGGTGCTGATGAGTTGATGGGTGCAGCACAGAAACATGGCACAAGTATACATATGTAACAAACCTGCATGTTATGCACGTGTACCCTAGAACTTAAAGTATAATAATAATAATAAATTAATTAATTTAAAAAGAATTAACTGATAGTTAATTCTGACTGAATAATACCCGAAAACTGTTTCTCAAGCTACTTCTTTTCTCTCTACTCACTAATCTTGGTAATATCAAGAGAGTTGGCTATAATAGGAGAAAACCATTTCTTTGGCCAGAAAATGTGTTCATTATTTTAGGTCAGGTAGATTTAATTTCATTTAATGTTTTGATATTATATATTATATGTTGAAACCTGTGTCTGGCTGGGAAGGAGTTAATGGGGTTCCTCAGCAACTCTTCTCCCAGCCCAAAGCAGCTATTGTTTAACAGCTTCTATTGCCTTCATAATAATGGGCAGATGGAAACCCCTGGATAAACCATGCACTGAGTGGTGTCCTCCTGAAACAGTCCCCTGGGACAACCATCAGGACACCAACACCATTCTTATAACTTTAGGTTCTTTGTAAACCATTACTTAGCAGTTTTACTGCTTCAGTGGTTATATCCTGTAATGAGTTTTCTTTGAAAAGTTTTTTTTTTTCTTCCTCCCGGATCCTCTGATACAGTATCACATGAGAATTCTCTTCTTCATTCAGTATCCTTTGTATAATGCACCTTTATTGTTAATAACCTGCAATCAAATGAATGGGAATTGAGTGCCCAGAGAATTTTTTTTTTCTTTGAGAATTTCAAAAATTGTGGTTCTGGTTGGAGACCCCTGTAAATAATATATATATGTATACACACACACACATACACACACACATATATGTTTAATTCTGTAAATTGTAACTAATTGTAAACATACATCACAAGCCATTACTTAGTGATTTTTACCAGCTATTAGCAGAGCTCTCCTGAAGGCAAACGCTAAATTATGCCCTTATGCACATTCCCACCTGAAGGCCGACTCGGATGCACATCCTCTGAGTGTGGGGCCACTTCCCTATGCATTTGCTTTGCTGGTTTACTTCAACCTTATTCCAATTTGCTTTCCCACAGGATCACTGTGGCCTCATGGTTCACTTGGCATTTCAATCCCACTTTCATTTCCCCTGTGAATCACTCTGGCCTTGTTATCTTGTACAGTTCTACTTCAAATTCACTTTTCCAAATATATGACCATGATGTTCTCAAATTTGTTTAGAATGTTCCATCTGAAAATCAGCATGCTTCCTGAATGCCCAAATAAGTAAATGGGCAATTTCTGGCTAAGTCGGCTTTTTTATTTGTTCTTCTAAAGCAATGATCATTCTCTAAAATACTCTACATTTACTCATCCATCATGTTTATGTGTATCTACTGTCCCTCACCCTAGAATGGGAGCTCAAGGAGAACAGGGGCCTTTGGTTTGTAGCTTGAAGTATCCCAAGCACTTAGAAAATTGACTGACACACAACACAACCAAGAAATAACAGTCGAGTAGGTGGACAAATGCACACATGAAAAAAATATTTCCAAGTACCTTGGAGAGCTCCTTCCTTTTTAAGTACATGTATTAGTCAAATTTCATTTCACTCATTTCAAAAAAGCTCCTCTCACGCCTCAAACTCCTAGATGCCCCAAAATTCCAACAGTTGAGTCTGTTTAGTAGAGTAAATGTGAACAGTCAAGAAACCAGAGCCGTGTGTAGCTCCCCAAGGAATGGTCTTCCTTAGCCATTTGAATACAACGTTTCATCTTATCTATTCTGTCTTCTTTCCTCCTCTTTCTATGCCAGTCTTGAATTCTTTAACTTGAAAGCAGACAATGAAAATTAATGTATTTTCACAGGAAAAAGAAATTAAACTACCATCTTCCCGTATTTGATGATGTCATTTTATCTCTCACTTATTTCAATGCATCGAGTCTTCTCAATTTTGTCTCTTTCATTCTCTATTCTCTGCAGGACTCCTGGGTTCTTTTTGCCTAGGTTATGTTCTGCTGTACTCCAAACTACATTTTTGAGCTTACGTTAAGTTTTCATTTGTTTGTTTTTGAGATGGTGTCTCGCTGTGTCGTCCAGGCTGGAGTGCAACATGGCACAACATCAGCTCACTGCAACCTCCACCTCCCGGGTTGAAAAGATTCTCCTACCTCAGCCCTGAGTAGCTGGGATTACAATCATGCATCACCAGGCCTGGCTAACTCTTGTATTTTTAGTAGAGATGGGGTTTTGCCACATCGGTCAGGCTGGTCTCAAACACCTGACCTCAGATAATCCACCTGCCTCAGACTCCCAGAGTGCTGGGATTACAGACGTGAGCCACTGCGCCTGGCCTTAAGTGTTTTTTATCTGTTTGTTTGTTTGTTTGTTTGTTGTTTGAAACAGATTCACTCTGTCGCCCAGGCTGGAGTGCAGTGGCGTGATCTCAGCTCACTGCAACCTCCGCCTCCTGGGTTCAAGAAATTCTCCTGCCTCAGCCTCCTGAGTAGCTGGGACTACAGGCATCCACCACCATGCCCAGCTAATTTTTTGTATTTTTAGCAGAGACGGGTTTTCACCATGTTAGCCAGGATGGTCTCTCTCTCTTGACCTTGTGATCCACCCTCCTCGGCCTCCCGAAGTGCTGGGATTATAGGCGTGAGCCACTGTGCCTGGCCTTAAGTTTTAATTTTTAAAAATTCCCAGTAACATGAGGGGGTAAATTAAGCACGGATGTTGTTTGCCAATATTTTACTTCATTTTTACCTTTTTTTTTTAGTTTTTCAAGTCTATTTTCTCTATTTTATAAAATGTTCTGATATTTTCAACTCTATTTTCAATAGGTTTTGTGCTAAATAAGATAGAATCTTTTGCTAAATATCATAAAATATCAGTCAGAATTGAAGCCCAGATATACACATATACATATGCAACTTTACTTAAAAATAAAATAAATAATGAGGAAGGAATATACAAATAGTAAGGACCATCTTCCTAGCTCCCATAAATGAATGCATTTCCAACTATAGCCTGGCACCATCCTACCTCTTCATCCATGTCAGTCATCCTACCTCTTCATCAATGTCAGCCTAGTAAATGGATAAACCTGTTTATCCAACATGAGATTTTCCAACATGTTGATATTTAGAAGCTTTGAAGTCTGGTGTTTATTAAAGAATTCATGTCCACTTTTGCAAATTGACAAACCACAAACTTTAATGTTTATTTGGGAAAATATCAGTGAATGCCTCCATATTAGTAAATCCGTCATGAGACATTCAGAAATCATGGTGGGCGGGGCTTCAGAGTTTCCCTGTAGTGCTCAATTTAGAAAGCTGGAACGTGATTGCACTCAGACTCCCTGCATGCTGTATTCAATTTGTCTGTTTATAGCAGAGATCTCAAAAGAGTAGTCACCACTCTGGATTTTTTTTTTCTTTAATGCATTTGCTAACTGCTACAAGATTGCTTAAATTGTTTTGTTTATTATTTCAATAAAACAATGTGAAGACTGGCAATATGTCGTGAAAGCAGTATACATTAATAAAGCTGAAAAACATTTTAAATTTAATCGTCAAATTAAATGAAATTCCTTTGCTCATTTCATGGTAGGTGCTTATATTTAAAGACAACCTCCTCACACGGTGGAATGTTGGTTGGTTGTTAATATGGCACACTTAATGGGCACAGAACAGCAAGTAAATACCATGTGCTCTTTGCCTTCAAACAGTGCTTTCTGCCCCACTGATGAGTTAGTTTATGTGGACTTTATTCTGGATTCTGCTTTTTCTTTCTCCACATCTGAGTTCTCAGACCCTGACTCTGCTCATCGTCATCTTTGTTTTCTTTAGCAAGCTGGATGGAAACTCTTTATTGCATGTGGATGACATGTCAGCCATTTTCTCCTTAAAACCCTGCAGTTCATACCTAATAGCTTCAGCCTTTCCAATTAATATTGAAACCCCAAATATTCAAACCCCCCAATGAATATGTTCCTTTTGTTATCAGAACCACTGAGTTAGTCCATCCTGGAAATGCTTCACTCTGTTATCACATGCTACTTTCAGTCTATATTTTACTTAGCCCAGAATCGTCAACTCATTGTCCTCTTTGTGAGATTTTTTTCAGTTCCTTTCGTGCCATAGTCAATGCCTGACATACAACTTTCTTCTAAAACAATGAAGCTACCTACGCTTCCATCCTGCAAGACCTGAAATTATTCCTTCTTCCTGAAATCTGTGCTAAAACAGTCAGTATAACAGGGCAATTTCTACTCTAACCAATCCACAAATGAGACCGACAGAGGAGCTGTCTCAGCTCCTGGGGTATGAGAAACATGGAACGTACAGGGTTGTGAAGATGCTGACAAGGAGAGCATGGAGTAAATTCCTCAAACTCACAGTTCAGATGGTTGTGTTACAGAACGCATGCGTAAGAATACCTGGTTATTATTAGTAAGGAGAACAGATAAGAATATGAGCTTTGCAGCTGTATGGAGTTGGTTTCAAACCCAGTGTTTGTTTCTCATGAAGCTATCTAGTCTGGAGAAGGTCTCTGGTTAGCTAAGTCTGTTTCCTTTCCTGTTATGTATGGATCATAGCTATACAACCTTATAACAGGTTGTTATAAGGAGTAAATGCGTTAAAGAACTTTTCATTGTATCTAACACATAGTAAGCATTCAGTATACTGATATTTAATACCCAATATACTATCAGTCTGGTTTTCCAAAGATAAAATTTCTGGTGGTCTTAATTGTTTTCTTTTACTCTCAAACCATTTCCCACACCTAACCTTTCCAATCTTACTGTCATCACTGTCATCATTCAAATAGATGCCACCCAGTTTTTTGTGAGGGTAGTACTTTCTTAGTCTCAGTAGTTTCTATAGTGATTACACTGCACTTTTGCAAAAGGACTGCATTTGACCCTCAAAGCTTCCATTTAGAGAGGTACACCTATTTCTTGTATTTTATAAGTGAATAAAATGTTGCTCAGAGAAGTTAAATAACCTGCATATGGCCACACAGCTAGCAGGTCACATAACCAGCTTCATCTTTCTGGACCTCTTTGAGGTTAGAGTCTATGTCTCCTCTGTGCATAGGAATTGTAGGATAAATACTTGTTAAGTAAACAAAGGTCAGATCTGCTCTATTCTCCATTGCCTACCAACAAACTATACTTTACTAGCTTGACTGCTGTTTTGCCATAATATCCTGTCATCAATGCAATGATTCAGGCTACAGTCAGCAGATAAGTGGGGGAGAGTATAGGCTTTAAATCGTACAGACCAGGCTCAACCATTTACTTGCTGAGTGACCTTGAGCACATTTTTTGACATCTCTGAGCAAAGAAAGGCAGGATTCAGTTAATCAAAGTAACATATATGAATTTATTCTATACTTCCATGTGAAAGGTATAATTCTTCTTCAAACAATTCAGATGTTCAGGAAAATTTACCTTACATTTATTTTAATCATGTTTGAGCCATGTATTTTGTATTCAGTTTTATCTATGGCTCAGCTGGCCTTCAAAGCTGGGCTCATTCAAAGATCTGAAGCTTCTTGTGATGAAGCAAAAAAATTTAGATAGATAGATAAGATAGATAGACAGACAGATAGATAGATAGAGGAGAAGCTTCTCTAATCATAGACCTGATAACCACCCAAACACCCATTTGTTCATTAACATGTATCCCTTAAGTCTAATGTCCCTAATCTACCATACTGCCTTGGACCTGTAGGAAAGTAATTGTAATTTTTTCCTCAGCTTCCACAGGTTCTTAGTTGGAATGGACCCCTGTAACAAAAGACAGATTAAGGAGAGGAAAATAAAGGTTTATTAACATGTACATTTCACCTATACATGGGAAACAATCAGAAATGAATGTTTTCAAAACGGTGTCTTTGAATTCCAGCTTACATATCATTTGCAAAAGAGAATAGTAAATTCTTACGACAATGATAAGACAAAGGAAAAGGACTCTGAGTCTCTAGGAGCAGGTGCTTGTGGGAAGAGAGACAATGGTAGATAAAGGCTCCTTAGCAAAGCTTGTCCATGTACATTCCTCTGGTGCCCTCTCCAGAAAATAAAGGTCTAAAGTTGTCTTCAGTAGTTAATCTTCGTTATCCCTGGTAAGGAGGAGGGATGGATACCTTTTGTCTTTATAAAACTATGCCCTGCTTTTAGGTAAATAGCGGGCAGAGGCCTTTCTTGCATCCATTTCTCCTTAATTGTCTTCAGCTCAAAATTCTTTCTATTTTGGGGTGGCATATCCTGTTCTCCTGCAGGCCCAAGCCTCTTTCTGGTTTTGCATCCCTTCATGTGCTTTCAGCCATTCTTCTGGAAGACCTGCCAGGGCTAGTGCTGGGACAATGTGAAAAAGAGAATCTGTGATCTCTTCTATTCATGGCACCCCACCATTGATCTAGGCTTGAGGCAATATTTGTGCTTTCTATTATTACGTTTACCGTCATCCTTCAAAGACACTTCCTTCCTCTATTGCAATAGTAATAAACCTTAGTTAGCTCAGATACCAGGAAAAAAAAAGACAGGATGCTTCAGTCTTAAACAATGGCTTGTTTCCCACAGTACAAACCTCCTCTGAGGCAAGGAAATACAGAAGCGTTGCTGAGTGCTTGAGATGGGAGAGGGAGAAGAATGTGTAGCATAAGAACAACACAAAAATAGATCACTCAGGCAACTTCTCTATAGTTTTGAATCTTTGTGCAGGAGAAAAAGTTGAAAAAATAACTTCAGATTCACAGTTTGAGAAATTATTTTGCCAGAAAGCATCATCTAGGACAGTGATGAATGGTAAGCTTGTAGTAATTAATAATTCCCCAAATATAGACCCCAATATCAAAGATAGGTTTATTTTCCAAAAATACCCCTCAAAAAATAGTGTTGTCTTATTTTTGAGTCCTTATGCAGTCCTTCATACTAGGATATGTTCTTTTGAATATTTATTTTGAAAATATTATTTTGGAAGACATACTGGCTTGAAGTGAATTCAAGAGGCGCTGTTTTGATGTTTATTATAATAGGTGGCCAAAAGAATGTTTAAATCAACACAATATAATACAGATGCATTATAATATTTAGTCTTTTGGGGTATTGAGGTAGGAAGAGGGGCCTGACTCTGAAGGCAGGGCTTGGATACTGGATCACATTGAGGACTAGCTAAAAAAGGGAGGGGGTGGAAGCAGCTCTCCATAAGAAACGCCCACCAGTGTCCTATGTCAGTTTCCCATTGCCATGGCAACACCCTGGAGTTAGTTACCACCCCTTTCCATGACAATGACCTGATGAACCAGAAGGACCCTTGATGACTGCCCCTTTCCCTAGAAATCTCGGCATAAACTGCCCCTCAATCCGCAGAACTAACTATGACTGCAGAATTGCTCTGGGCTGCCCCTCCCTGCCTGTGGGGTAGCCCTGCTCTGTAGGACAGTCACGGAGCTGTACCACAGCTGCTTCAGTACAGCTGTTTTCTTCTACTCCATTACTGGCCCTTGAATTCTTTCCTGGGCAAAGCCAAGAACCCTCATGAGCTGAGTCTCAAGCTGGGGCTCACCTGTCCTGCCTCAGTGTGACTTTCCAACGTCAAGGTCTAGATATTGAACTAAACCAGGTTTTTCTTTTTCTTTTTCTTTTCTTTCTTTTTTTTAAGATGGAGTCTCGCTTTGTGGCCAGGCTGGAATGCAGTGGTGTGATCTCAGCTCACTGCAACCTCTGCCTCCCAGGTTAAAGCGATTCTCCTGCCTCAGCCTCCCGAGTAACTGGGACTACAGGTGTGTGCTACCACGCCTGGCTAATTTTTGTATTTTTAGTAGAGACAGAGTTTCACTGTGTTAGCCAAGATGGTCTCTGTCTCCTGACCATGTGATCCACCCGCCTCAGCTTTCCAAAGTGCTGGGATTACAAGCGTGAGCCCCGACGCCTGGCCAAAGTAAACCAGGTTTTTTAAAGATCACTTTGTCAATGCAATGTGTGCTTCAGATAAACTCTAGAGAGAACTGAAAGAAACAACCAAATGTACTAACATTACACATATTTGGCATGTGACTTTCAGCAAAGCCATCAAAGACAGCCAGAAACATTGCTACTCAGACGACTGGGAAGTGAAGGTGATGTGCATGGGGTAACTACTTTCAGGTATTCAAAATGTTTTTCAACAATAAAGGCATTAGATGCAGGTGAAGAGAGGAATAACTTTGTTTTCGTAAAGTGTTGAAACAGCCATACTTGTAAAATCACAATATGATTGTAGCTAATTTTAACATATGAAATGAAATATCAATATTCTGAGTAGACATGCAGTTACTATTTCTATTATAAAAGATTGACTCCTGGCATGGCCATTTAGCAGCTACATCAGACCTTAGCAAAGATAAAGGCTGCCTGCCTCAATGTCTCCATTTGTAATGTATTAATAGAAATAGTTATCTGACTCATAATGTTGTTATGAGAAAGTGTGTTAATTTATGTAAGGCACTTAGGACTGAGTTTACTGTAACAGACTTGTTAATTATTATCATCTTGTTGATATTGGCTGGTATTTGGGAATTTATGAAGTATTGTAACATTGTTTATTATTTTTCTCTTCTACACATTTGCATATGTTTTCTCCTCCTGTATAGATTTCGCTTGCCAACCCCTTCCACCAAACTTCTGTAATTTCTCTCTCCTCTGAATGCCTGGAAATCCAATGTTTGAGTTTCTAGTGACCCCAATCACATGTCATAGATTTTAAGGCCATATAGAATAAGCACTGGGCGACAATACGATCTCGTCACACTATGTACAGACAACAGAAGAGTCGGATTTGAGACTTGCTTCTGCTCATTAAAATATCTGTCACGTGAAGAAGTCACTTCAAACTTCTTGAGTTTTACTGTGGATGCCCTCCAGCGTGGGAAAGCATGGGACATCTCAGGAAGAAGGTATTAGGAGGACTTAGACGGTTTAGAGCAGGTCAGGTGATTTGGATAGGGCTTAAGAGTGGTGCTTTGCTTTGGGCTAGATGCTGTCAGGAAGCAGAACATAGGATGAGCGTGGGAATTTCTATAATTGGAGAATCTTAATAAATCTTATTTAGAAGGAGGGAGGACTTGAGTGAAACTAAAGCTGTTATGGGGAAGCAACGGTCTTTCCCATGGGCCAGGATGGAGAGAATTTTGAGCATTTCTGTGGTGTGAACAATGTTTGTGTTTTTGTCTGTGCTCAGGCGTGAATGCAGAGCTCCTGGTCCATCATGGTCACAGAATGTCCTTGTCTGGTGTTGCTGTTCTGTGAAATCGCGTTCAGCCGCACAGTATCAAGGCCTCACAAGGCAAACTCGATGGTGGCAGAGGCAGCTTTTTACTTTCTCAACTATTTTGATATCAATACACTGGGCATAAAGTATAATGTTGCAGGATTATAGTAAGGACTACATTAGACAGGTTTTAAAGTATGTAATGTGGTATCTGAAAAATATTCAGTACTTAAACTTAGTTGTATTTTGGTGCTGCCTTAGAAATCTGTAGAATATAAAATTCTTTCGACCTCTGTTGTGATTCTGGCCCTGATTTTCCTTGATTTTTCCATTTAAAAGTAATGAAATCAGACCCTCTGTTGTAGGCTCAAATGAGATAGCATTCCTCTTCTGTTCTCCTTACAGTGTGTTTGGGCAGCAGTTCTTCAGAATCATGACATGAACTGAGCTTAATTGTTGGTTTTACCCAAAGTTACAGAGGGGAAGAGGAGGAATTGGGTGTGAAAACATCAGTGAAAATGAATGTTATCACTCAGCAACGTGATCATCACAAACATATTTGAGCTTTAATTAGGTGTTCTACTGGGATATGGATTTTATTAAAGGAAAATATAAGATTAATTGCAGGCCAAATGCTGTGGCTCACACCTGTAATCCCAGCCCTTTTGGAGGCCCAAGTGGGCAGATCACTTGAGCTCAGAAGTTCAAGACAAACCTGGGCAGCATAGCAACCGATCCATCTCTACAAAGTTTATAAAAAATTAGCTGGGCATGGTGGCGCACACCTGTGGTCCCAGCTAATTTGGGAAGCTGATGTGGGAGGATCTTTTGAGCCTGGGAAGTGGAGGATGCAGTGAGCTGAGATTGCACCACTGCACTCAAGCCTGGGTGAAAGACTGAAACCCTAACTCAAAAAAAAAAAAAAAAAAAAAGAAAAAAAGATTAATTGTAGTTAAACCAATTGAAACCAGTTGTTCTTTCAGGAATTTCAAAGGAGAGTCTATTTGAAAGCCTTATAATCTGACAGTTATAAGGAAATCTTTTGAAATGGCTAGTAATAACTTGTTGCGGACTTACTTCTGATTGTATTAATCCTTTCTCCATTTATGGTGGCTAAAGTGAGGAGCTGAATCTGAGTATAATAAGATATGCTGAAATTTTGAAAAGAAAACTGGAAATAACATTGTAAAAGAGACATGTGAAGTGCCTACAGCTCAAGGACAGACTGACAAGTGTTTGGTCTTTGAAAACTGAATGTTCAAGTCACCTGGACTTCTATTTTAAATCCATTTTTCTAACACCTGGATTTCTATTTTAAATCTATTTCTTGTAAATCTTTTGCTACAGAAATCACTGTTGTGAGAGTTTGGCTCCAGGAAACCTAGACAACAGTTTCATAGTTATTAATATGCTTTAGAATTAATATTTAAATTTCCTGGAGTTAAAGCCTTAAAATAGTGAGAAATAGAGCAATCAATTCAATTTGATGAATATGGAATAAGATTTCCGAGACTGGTGTGTTTGAGTACATATGTATGTGTTTGTATATAATATTATAAAACAATATGTAATATGTAAATATCCTAGAAAAAGATAATATATAAGCTAACAGTAGAATCTCAATAGATCACTTTTGCATAAACAGCAGGCTGAATTTGTATATTTGAGCCAATTTCTGTTTGAAATAGAAAATCGTTTTTTAAACAGACATATATACATCTCAAATTTATAATTGAATTTACTAGCTGTTAAATATAATTTGTTAAAATACAATTCACAAATAAACATTTATTTTGATGTTGGGCTTATTTTCACAATGAATAATCACAGTGTTCTCTAACAAAAGGCAAATGAGCTTCCTAAATCCAAGTTTTAAATTTAGCAGGGAAAGCGTAGCATTTTCCAGCTTTTGTTGGTTTGTTTTTTAATAAGTGAAAGATTGGTTTGGCTCTGCTCTCAGGTGATGAGGCTGGTTTGGTTGGTGTTTTCTTTCTGATTTTGCATCAGTTGTGAGATTGGGGGTCTGTGTGTAGTTGCAAGCCTGTAATCGTGCACAGCTGTACTTGTCTTTCCCTCATCTGTGATGCTGCTTTTTTAGCAAACTGCTCAAGAAAAAACAATGTGAATTTGAAAGGTTATGCTGAAGTCAGAATACTAGAACTGCATTTTATTGTCAATGTGTGAAAGTTAATTTCCTGGATGAAAATGAAAAGTTTAAGAGAGATTAAATGACTTGCTCAAGATTCACACCTGGTTAGTGACTTGGCTTCTACCAGGCAAGCAATTCAGCTTGTTTTTAATTATTAAACTTCCTTTTATTGTTAGTAGTATTCATCAGTGCTTACAATGATTATATATTGTTATATATAATATATAGTAATACATTATACTAATGCCATTAATATACCACTATATGATATATAAGTACATTAATATACATGAGTATATCAAATATTAATAAGTTTCTTAGATTATGCATTACTTGAGAGCACTTATGACTAGTCTCAGATATCCAAATACTGTTCTTATACAAGATAAGGTAAGGAGCTGAAACATTGCTTTTAAAAGTTTCTTTAAAAAGCACAATATCCTCTAATGTTTACCATCTCAAGTGTCATAAAACAATAATAATACATAATATATTTCATGCTTTTATTAATGGCCAAATATTCCTGTGAATATTTCCAGTTGTCAAAAGTCATGTTGTGTGTTTATATAGGACAGAACAGAATAGCTTATTACTATTTTTTTTTCTAATTGCTGAGGCTAATTCATTTTTATGCAGAAAGTGGGATTTCAGAGCGGAAAGGGCTAGCAAGAGTGTGTGGCTTGGGAGATGATGCAGACATAGGGTGGAGCCACACTGCGTTCCACTGGAGAAGCATTCGGTTACTTTGAGCAACATTTAGTCTTCTGGCTAATGCAGTTAGCCATTTTTAAACTCATTTTTCCACTTGGCTCTTCAATTATCAATTTGACGATCAGGTCTAGTTATTTCCTAGGATTTCAATAAATAGAGCAGGCTATGGTTTGAAGGAATTTCAATATTAAGAGGCTGAGACAATGTAAGAACCAAAAGTCCTGATTTGGGCACTCTAGAAAAAGTGGCTCTGCAATTCCCTACTGTCTTGGGTGTGTTTGCCCCCCCTTTTTTTTTTTTTTTTTTTAAATGAAGAATAAACATCTAGGCATCTAGGACATAATGGGAGATGTTTAAAAAGCAGAAAAAAAGGATGTGCTATGGGCTTTTAAACATACATCAACAGGTTTCCTAACCCTAATTTTCCTCGATTGCTTCTCATTTAACTTTCATTCCGTTAAAAAAAAAAAAAAAAAAAAAAAAGCTACCATATAAAATACATGATTCTCCTCTGGGCTAGTTAGAAACAAATGTCCTCTATTCTAAGTAAATGAAGGAAAGGAAATTTGAAGAATTCCTATCTTCCTGCTAGATACCACTGCCATTCTTTATAGTTAAAAACCTGCAGTTACCTACAAACCTATAGTTACCTAAAACCTGCTAACTAGAAAATCCCTAATAAAATGCCTAACCTAGGTCAGCTTAACATGAAATTCTATTACAGATCTGAATAATTATTTTCTCCCTGGGAAACAACTTAGTATCTCCATTTATGTTGAATGAAGAGTACCTGTATTTTTTACATGTTCCATGAAAGAATCAACTATTCAATTAAAAGTTGGCCATACACAAGAAATTCAGCAGTCTTTATCTTTTATATTTTATCAGTAAAAGATGATTTTTCCTGATAATTAAAAATATGTTCTGAATTACATAATAGTTTTTAAAATAGATTTTTCTTTAAAAAGTTACTATTAGTCAACAATTCCACTCCTATGTATATAGCCAGGAGAAATTTAAAAAAAAAAAGTCAATTCAAAAAATGTCTAAATGAATGTCCATGGCAGATTTACTTACAATTACCAAAAAGTAGAGATGGTCCACATGTCCAGCAAGTGATAAGTGGATAAATAAAGATAAATGGATAAACAAAAATATGTATATGAATATTATTCAGAGAAAAAAATGAATGAATTCTGATACCTGTTACAGTATGGATGAACTTGAAAATATGATGCAAAATGAAAGAAGTAATTCACTAGAGACCCATAATTTGTCATTTTATTCATATGAAGTTTCTGAAATAGAGAAAAATGCAGAACAGTGGTTGCCTTGAGCTGGGGTGGGTGACTGCTAATAAGTACATGTTTTATTTTAAGGATGACAAGAATGTTCTAAAATTAGAATGTGGTATGGTTGTACAGCTCTGTGATTGCACTAAAAACCTTTGATTGTACACTTTAAACAGGTGAACTGTGTTATATGTAAGTTATATCTCAATTATGCTATTTATTTTAAAATATACTGTTTTGTTTTGAAATCTAGTATATTTTTAAAAATCTTGTTAGTGAAGGAATAGAAAATATACGTACAGGTAGCTTTACTTCACGGAAAGATAAATATTACAAGATTTTCTTAAATTAATACTACTTAAAGGCCTTTCTGGACTAAGTCAAATCTTTAATTTCTCATATACAGCATTCTCATGTCATAAATTAACAATGATAGCAACAAAAATATTCTTGAAGTGTGACATTTTGAGTGATGAGATATTTTACATCATAATTCTTAATAAATAATGCCAGTGGAGCAACATTAAACATGTTTAAAAGTCTTTAAAACCATTTTTATAACAAAAAGTATTATATCAAGTAAATTACCTATAAAGAAAATTTATTATCATAAGTTCAATCAGTATTTCTTGAGCCTTCATTATATACTATCTACTTGCATTTATCTGTCACTAGGCAAACCACTCTACTGATGATGTTCTCTCTCCACTGAGTTTTCAATATGGTAGAAAAACAGATTTGTCCACATACAATTGAGATAGTAAGACTAAAATAATTCTCACAGTAATATGGAAATAATCAAAACTTGTAACTTCCAAAGTTATGCTCCGCTCTGGAAATTCAAGACCAGCATCCAGTGAGTGACCTATTATGAAGCTCTCTTGACCATCTCTGTTTATTTGCCTAAGAGGCACTTCAAGCTTTACACACGCCTGATGGGACTTCTAATCTCCATTGCCCACCACACTTGCTCTTCTCTCCGTGGTACTTAATTCTTCCTCATTCCCGGTTGTCAGGCCACAGATTGTAGTCATCCATGACTTTTTCTTTCACTCCCCACCTCCAATCTAGTCTACCAGCAGATCCTGCCATCCTTCCTTCCACATAAATCAGCCTCTAGTGGCTCTCACCAGGACCACTGCAGTGTTGTCTGTGAGCTTCTGACACAGCAGCTGGAAGGACCCTTCATGACCACTAAATAGACTATGTGCCATTCTCTGATTCAAACCCTCTGACAGCTGCCCTTGACACTTGGAATAAAACCCACTCTTCTTTGCCACACCCTCCAGGCCTGCACCTGCTGCTCCCTCCTCTTGTCCCTGCACTTTACCTCTCTCAGGTCGTCAGCATTCCTCTCCAATGCTGTGCTCTCTGCAATAATTTCCAACTTTCTGTACTGTCTGCTAGTTATGTCCTTCCATATATTTCCATGATGCTGCCCTCACCCCAGCCAGTTCTCCTCTCCTCCACTGTTACCTACTCAAAGTCATCCTTGAAGTCCTCAAAGTCATCTCTAATCCCTGCCCCTGGAATTTTCTCCATAGCCTTTACTGCTTCTTGCAATTACAGCAAATACATATTGTTCTATCTACGCACTGTCTGTTTCCCCTGCTAGAACAAAACCTCCCTGAAGTCAAGGCCCTTGGTGTTGTTTGACTCTGGGTCTCCCAGACCTGAAACAGGGCTTGGTATACAGCAGGTTTTCACTAAATGTTTGTTGAGTAGACAGATGTGTCTGGAGAAATTAAGGAGACATAAGGGCTCATAGCAGCTTCACCCATGGATGGGTGATCTTTTTCGAAAGGATGATCTTTTTCACCTAGAATGAATGGAATAAGTTAGAATGGCACCAGATGCCATGATGGCAACTGGAGACAGAATAGGGAGAAAGATCTGAGTGAAAGGATATGTTATATTCAATAGAAATAGGAGTTTTGGGGGTAAGGTTAGTGCGTAGAATAAAATTGAAAAGTTGACGTCATATTTAGGGGAACCTTCAACATCAGTATTAAGAACTTTGAACTTTATGTTACAAACAACATGGAAACGAATGAAGAAATTGAGTTTTTAATAAATTTTATTGTGTACATATGTGGTTTATCACGTGAAGTTATGGGATATGTAGATAGTAAAATGGATACTGTAGTGAATCAGATTAACATATCTGTCATCTCACATAGCTACGTATTTTTTTGTGACAAGAAAAGTTTAAATCTATTTACTTAACAAAAATCCCTACACAATAAACTTTTATGAGCTTTAATCCTCACTGTACGTCAGAGCTCTAGACTTGTTCCTCCCACAAATCTGCTGTTTTGCATCCTTGGACCTACATCTTCCCATTTCCTCCCCTACTCCCTGTCCATGGGTAACAGTGTTTTTTTTTTTTTCTTTTTGAGATAGGGCACCACTCTGTAGTCCAGGCTGGAGTGCAGTGGTGCAATTTCAGCTCACTGAAACCTCTGCCTCCCAGGCTTAAGGATCCTCCAGCCTTAGCCTCCCAAGTAGCTGGGACTACAGGCTCATGCCACTACCCCCAGCTAATTTTTGTATTTTTAGTAGAGACAGGGTTTGACTGTGTTGGCCAGCTAGTTTAAACTCCTGGCCTCAAGTGATCCACCCGCCTCAGCCTCCCAAAGTGCTGGGATTACAGGCAAGAGCCACTGTGCCCTGCCTTGATTCTTGATCTCTGTGTGTTTGAGCTGTTTTTTTTTTTTTTTTAATATTTCACATGTAAGTGAGATGATGCAATATTTTTCTTTCTGTGTCTGGCTTTTTTCACTTAGGAAAATGTCCTCTAGGTGTACTGATGTTGTGGCAAATGGCAGGGTCTTCTTTTTTAAGGTTGAATAATACTTCATTACACACACACACACACACACACACACACACACACACACCCAGACACACATTTTCTTTATTCATTTGCCCACGGATGGACATTTAGGTTGTTTCCATATCTCGGCTTTTGTAAATAATGCTGCAATGAACATAGGAATGAAGATATCTTTACAAGGTGGTAATTTCATCTCCTTTAGGTATATGCCCAGAAGAGGGATTACGGGGTGATATGGTAGCCCTAGTTTTATTTCTTTAGGAACCTCCATATTCTTTTTAATACTCACTGTACCAGTTGACGTTCCCAATAGTGTATTAAGGCTCCCTTTCTGCCACACAGTGCAAACATCTGTTATCTCCTATATTTTTTATAAGAGCCATGTTTCCAAGTGTGAGGGGATGTCTCATAGTGGTTTCAATTTGCATTTCCCTCATGATTAGTGAAGTTGAGTGCCTTTTCATCTACCTGTTGGAATTTAAAAATCATTTGTTACTTTTTGGATTTTTTTTTTTTGAAAACTTACATTAAGCAGTACTAGTTACTGAAGGGTCTGTTAAAGTGTTGGTCTATTTTGTCTTACCATTTCTGTCTTCTGCAAAGGCTACAGTTTCAAATGCCTTAAAGAATGCACTGGGCAGGAAAACTGAATGAATGAGCTGGCCTGGCTGAAGTTCCTGTGAAAGTAAGCCTGGAGATGGCTTGCCCCGCCAAACCCCATTCACATTCAATTTTATTTTTTGAGCTTGGTGGTAAACATAACCCGTCTGCTGGTAGCATTGAGCCTGTGGGCTCTGAGCCCGCAAGAGTGCTCTCAAAGCTCAAGTGAACTCACTGGACTGCCTCTTGGGCCGGATACACTGTGGGATGTGGGGCTGCCTTCTGGACAACTGTTGCTCTTTGATGGCCATTTGCATAAATACAGAAATGGACAATCTGCACTTCCATTTGAATTTTTTTGAAAAGAAAAAATAAATACTCATTACTTAACAGTACCAAAATTAATTCAGCTATATTTCCTGAAAACTTTTAGGAGGTTAAATTTTACAGAAAAACACAACTATTGGGGGAAACATCTAGAGTTAATCAAGTGCCTGTTTTCACTTTTCTCTCATGGTCTGAAAGAATCTGTAACATCTAGAATGTGTTGTTTAAATGGTTAGAAGAAGCATAATATCTGACAGAAGTTTTCAAAGGTAGGAATGCGTCCAAAGCCCCAAGTGGATGGGTGAAGGAGTTTGGAACGTTCCAGGTAACCTGAGATGATGGTAACCACATGGAACAGGTGGTTTCCATGGAGGCATATTCTCAACAAGGCCATCATAGCTCTCATTTGTTTTATGAACGTCGTTGAAATCCTTCAATGTAGCTTACCTATCTAAATTAATCACAATTCAGCTAAATGATAATGATCTCTTTACATAATAAAAGTCTACCAGAAATTGAACTCAGAGGATTACAGGAGAAAGACTGTCTACATTTGCTGCAAGGTGCGGTGCTTGAGGGATGGAAGGGGGCCCGGAAATCTCAAACATCTCTTAAAAGTCCCTTTTAGAAAAAAAACACAATATGAACTGTATTTTTCTAAATTTTACACTACTAATAGGAAGACTTATCAAAGTGTTTTTTTCTCATATTTGCATTTTCATGAAAATTTCCAAATGATTAAGACAAAGGATATAATCTCTTTTTTCATTCGGGATAATACATTCTTTGTGTTCTTGACCTTAATGAAGCAGGTGCTTAGCAGTAAATATAGATTGTTCTGCTAAAAGTTGGGGTCTAAAACCAATCTGCATTGTTGTTCTCAAATATTGCCTGCAAATGACAAAAGGTTTATTCAGTCCTTTTAAACGACAGGATATTTTTTCTGCCTTCACTAAAACAGAGCCCCAGACAAAAATCTTTTTCATGTGTTTACTTGAAAAACAATGAAATGAGCTTCAGGAGTTCCATCCTTTCAGTTGGATAAATAAATTGCTAGTTGTTGCTATAATACACTAAAAAGACATATTCACATTAAAATAAGTGCCTGAAATCATATATTTTACAGAATAGAAGAATGCAAAACCCCCAGCATTTCATCTCTCTTATTTTCTAATAAATCACCATTTTATTTATCCTCCTTAAACCATACACATTCAACAGAAAGTAAAATTCTGATCCCATCAGTGACACCTTAAATAATGCATACTCCATGCTTAAAATTGTATGAGGACATTGACTTGGTAAATGCATAAAATCCCATTTACCTGATATGTTTGACACTGTGAAAGCAGAGCTTCTCCTTAAATCCTTCTGTTTATTGAGTCATTGTTCAAAATATTTGCTGCTCCAGCAGCTTAGTTCTCAGCAGACATCTTCATGATGTGACATAATGGAAACAAAAAAAAAATTAAACAAAGTGAAAAGAAATGAGAGTTGCAGCAAAGTAATGTTAAGCATTGCTATATTCTGAATGCATTTGCCAAATGCCTGTGTTGGAAATATCCCTGCCTGTGGTGTTGGAGGTGGGGACTTTCAGGGGGTGTTTGGGTCATGAGGGTGGAGCCTCAGGAATAGATTAATGCCCCGATTAAAGGCACTACTGGAGTGAGTTCTCCTTCTTTTGCTATTCTGCCATGTGAGGACGTGACCTTTCTCTTCCTCCAGAAGATACAGTGTCCAAGGCACTATCTTAAAAGCAGAGACCAAACTCTAACCTGCCAGCACCTTGATCTTGGCCTTTGTGACCTCCAGAAGTATAAAAAAATAAATTTCTGTTCTTTATTTGTTACCCAGTCTCAAGTATTCCATTATAGCAGCACAAAATGGACTAAGATATAAAATGATGTGTTAGGACATTATTTTTTACAACAAAAATAAAATAGTGGAGTAATTTTTGCATCCCTGTCCACTTTACAATTAATATATGTAAGATTGTCAAGCCTTCCAGTGTGCTTCTGCTGACAAGCCCAATTGTAAACTTCTAGTCTTAGACATAATAATTGATTCAGTTGACCTGTGAACTGTGTGTGATCTATTTTGATGGGAATGATAATTTTGTTGCTACTTTGATATCCGACCTTTTAAATGGAATATTAGAATGAGTTTTAAATAGAATGAGTTCCCTCAGAGAAACAATAGAGTTATCTATCCGCATATTATTTTAAAATAACAAATAAAAATTGTACTAGATAATAGACATAAGGTAAGGACAAATCTCAAAGTTACCTATAAACTGAAGGAAAAGAGACAATACATACTCATAAAAGAAATTTAGAATAATTAGACAGGAATATGTTAAATTAAGAATAACAAGAAACAAAGCAAGCCATAAGGAAATAACTGATAATTTTTTTCCCTTGGGTCTTCAAATTTTGCCTTCTTTACAGTGTCCTTAATTTTCAGAATGATACTGTGAAAATTATACATTATTGAAATAGTATAATAGTGATTTAAGATCATGCATGTGGTATATAACCTAGGATTTTGAACCAAAAAGTTGAATTTCTGCTATTCTGAGACAAAGTATCTTCAAAAGACTTCAATATGGCCTGGCTCGGTGGCTCACACCTGCAATCCCAGCAGTTTGGGAGGTCAAGCACGAGGATCCCCCAGCCCAGGAGTTCGCAGCTGCATTGAGCTATGATTGCACAACTGCACTCCAGTCTGGGTGACAGAGTGAGACCCTTTCTCAGAAAAGGAAAAAAATATTTATTGTATATATAACTGTTAAACAGAAGACAGGGATTTAGCTCTAATAGTTTATCAACTCCAGGGCTCTATAATTCTCAAAATGTTTGAGAAAATAAATACTTCCAGTATTTTTTAATTGTCCTTTAGGCCCTATATTAATACATTTTATAAGGTGACCATATATATGTGTTTTTTAACTTCTGGAGTTAATTCATTTACAAAAATAATTAAAGCACTTAAAAATCAGACATCTCAGTTTTGTGTCTGAGTGTGTTGATGGTTTTTTTCATTGTTGAAGTATCATTGTCATTAAGCTGTGTCATGGTTATGTGTGTGTGTTAGATATGTACTGAACACCCATACAGACATATATACTTATATATGTAGGAGTTTGAATAAAAGAATTTTATCCTTGTTACTTTTATTGTTTTGACAATGAGTTAAATGTTCTTTGACAAGGGAAATGGAAACAGTAATTCTGACAGCGGCCATCAAGTTAGAGGCTGAAAGGGATTTTTTCAGGTTAATCCTAAATAATCTTTGAGAATGTGAATACACATTTGATGAAGCCCTAATGACATTTAAAATTTTATCACTGCTAATCTATTACTCTTCCTACATGTATGCATTTTTTAATGGTTCTGAATGAAAACTGCACTTCTAACTGTTCTCTCAAAGATCTTTTTTTTCAAACTCCTACTTAATACTTTCATAAGTATATTCTTTCATTTTACTTCCCTTCCTGATTGAGATTGTCTCATTTTCCAGGAATTCCTAAGTTCTTAAATTACTTCTTGATTCCACATTGTTCTCCTCCTGTGTTCTTTCCACCATTTTCTCTTTTCAAATTGCAGCAACAGATATCTTTCCCTTCGATCATTAATCATCATATTTCCATATCTCTTTCTGCCCAAAACTTGCTTAACCTCCAAAATCACACTAAAATTCAATTGACTTAGGAATCCAAAGCCATTTTTTAACAATGACAGGAAAGTAGGCATCTCCAGGGCTTTCTTATTTTCCCCAACATAAATTGTTCTTAATCTGCCACAGTCCTCTCCCAAGCTCTTCAATTCTTTACCGGTAGTTAGCCTGTCATGGATCCATCAGTGGGAAGACTTTATGTCTGAACTTTCTACAGTTTGACATATCTGCCTGAATTTTTTTTGCCATGTGATTAATATTTTCCCGGTTGCCTCACTTTGATATGGGATACATTCATCACCAGATGTAGCTTTAGGCATTATTTTTTCTTGTTTACACATAGATTATGTGTACATGATTTGCTTTCTGTGATAGCTCTTAAATTAGATAATCAATATTTCATCTAGTCTAACATCAAACTAATAAAATAAAATATCACATGTTATCAGCTTCATCTGATTTTTTGGCATGAAAACCAGTACTTGTAAGGCACTTAAACAATATTGTCGTGTTTCATATTCTAACAAGGGCAAAAATTCTGATCATCTGGAAACAATAAAGCTTACAGTTATTGACTTTATCTCCACGCATATGGCAGATTTGCTAATTTGTGATTTAGTTGTTTTGTATTTAATTATCAGATGCAGGAAAAACATATTTAGTTATTAATTAAATGCCTCCGTCTACCAGAGGAGCTATAAGCATATGAAGTTACACAAGGCAGGGCTTCTGACCTTGGACTGTCTGTAATAGATGAGAAAAACCTGTATACACACAAATATCTATAATGTCAATCCAATTATAAGATAGCTGTATCCAAAGTGCTATAGGGACACTCGGGATTATTAATTTTGTTTGCTCTTATTTAAAAAGGCTTTATTGATAGAATAGCATTGGATGTGGATCTTAAATGATCCTGAAGGATGTACTTGAAGAAAGTGTACATCAGAGGAATGGAGTAACGTTCCTGAGCATGGCAGATAAACCTGGTGATCAGCAGGACCACATTTGTAGAGATGACCATATAGCCATGTAAGATAAATGAAAACACAGCAATATTATATAATGAATAATTATATACTTAGGTGTTATAGCTTTAATAAAAATATAAATTTAGGTCATTATTTGAAATTATATATTGTTCTATATGACTTTTCTGTTACATAAATTATGTTTAGATAAAACAGTAAAACTCATATCAGTGTTGATTAATAGTAATTATGAGTATAACTAAAATTATATATGTCAAAAATAAAAGAGTATTTTTATACTTATTCGTGTTCTGAGATATAGCAATTTATTTTAACTTCTTGTTAAACCTTTTATTGGATGTTTACATTTATTAGACTGTATATATTATGGAATGATAATATTGATAAATCTAAGAATTTTAAAAGGAAAATTTAAAAATAGGACTGCTTAAGTAGATAGTGCTTGTATTTTAAAAACTTATATATTGCATTCTGTCCACGCTCCAGTAGAATATTTTAAATCTTTATTTCCTAATATGGTTTGTCTCTGTGTCCCCACCCAAATCTCATCTTGAATTCCTACATGTTGTGGAAGAAGGGACTGGTAGGAGGTAATTGAATCCTGGAGGCAGGTTTTTCCCATGCTGTTCTCATGATAGTGAGTAAGTCTCACAAGATCTAATGACTTTATAACATGGTGTTTCCCTGCACAAGCTCTTTCTTTTTTGCCTGCTGCCATCCATGTAAGATGTGACTTGCTCCTCCTTGCCTTCTACCATGATTTTGAGGCTTCCCCAGCCATGTGGAACTGTAAGTCCAATAAATCTCTTTCTTTTATAAATTGCCCAGTCTCACATATGCCTTTTTCAGCAGCATGAAAATGGACTAATACATTTCCTTTTCCAATAATGCTTCTGTAGCCTTTAGCACATCATTTTACATGTTGTGGTAAAACTGAACATGATTAAACAGAAATTTCACTCTGACCGGCAGCTCTACTCCTACCAGACACTCATGGCACTGCTTCCAGGTGTCAGTCCAGTGTGATGACATCAAGCTAAACACCCTCTCAGCAATAGCATTGGAGCCTGGGATCCTGATGATTTCATTTACTAGCAACAGCAAGTTTTAGACCTGTAGGAATCAGTTGTCTGCTCTCCAAAAATTTCCATTTACTTTGTATCTACAGGGTTGTTTTGGTAGACCAGCTGTTAGTCAGGTCCTTTGCATCTATAAACTGATCTTACTATTTGTGCCTACAATGTCTGATATTTTTAACATTTCAAAACACATTGGATGGTATCTCAACTTAAATTGCTCTTTCTCAGGGAAAATACTTTTAAAACCCAAAGATAATTTGAACTTGTTAAATCAAAGGTAGTTTACAATTCTAGTAAAGAAATTGAGAAAGAACAATTTAGCTTGTTGGCCCATTTCTAGTAGGATATATTACCCAAATTAAAATATACATATATTTCCATTCTAAAGCAGTCATGTTTCAAAAATACATGTGATTTTAGGAGTTTTTTTCATAACCTACACATAACATTGAACAAAGGGGTAGACAATTCATTCTTCTCAAGTCTCCTCACCTCTTCAAAGGTCATCAAACACTTTTGGAGAAGCAGCATGTAGGTTTCTGGTTTTTAATCTAGTGTTTTCTTTATTCTCATCCTCAATGAACATCAGATTAGTGAGGGACATGCTTCTTGTCTCAAACTCTGAAAGTATGATTTTATGGCAGATCAGCATTTTAACACATTTTCTATGGCTGGCAACAACGATAACCATCTTGTCTACAAAGACTATCTTCTTCCTACCTGTGATTTCAAAAAAAATGATGCTTTATGTTTCGAGGAAACTGAACAGTGGCCACAACTTTAATTATGAAAACCTCAACACCACAGAAAATCAAATCACACCCTGTTTTAGTAGTATTTTCTGCCGGGCGCGGTGGCTCAAGCCTGTAATCCCAGCACTTTGGGAGGCCGAGACGGGTGGATCACAAGGTCAGGAGATCGAGACCATCCTGGCTAACCCGGTGAAACCCCGTCTCTACTAAAAAATACAAAAAACTAGCCGGGCGCGGTGGTGGGCGCCTGTAGTCTCAGCTACTCAGGAGGCTAAGGCAGGAGAATGGCGTAAACCCGGGAGGCGGAGCTTGCAGTGAGCTGAGATCGGGCCACTGCACTCCAGCCTGGGTGACACAGCGAGACTCCGTCTCAAAAAATAAAAATAAAAATAAATAAATAAATAAAGTAATATTTTCTACAGGGTATACAGGACACTTAGAAGATTTTTCTGGGGAGGGGTTTGGCGTATAGAATTTATAGTCTGTATGGAATTTGTGAACATTCATATGTGTGCTTTCTGTCAAGCATGCAGATAAACTAGCAGAGTCTATTTGGCATTGGACAACATATCAAGAATCAACAATTTTCATTTTATGCTTTCTGTGGTTTCATTAAAATCTTCATAGAAATCAAGATGATGACTTAAAACTCCATTTCTAAATCAAAGTACCTAAGAGCTAAGAAGAACATTTTTCACATTTTTGTTGACATTGTTGTTGCTGTAATTTGGTGCATCTCTTTATATACCACAAAAAGCACAATTGTTTGTGGTATCTGGCAAAATCAGCTCTACACTATATAGGCCAACACATCTGTTGTCAAAATTTTCCCTTTTGTTCAAACTAGAAACATCTTACTTGCAACTTCTGATGCAGGAAATGTGACGACTCAGTTTCATTGAGCAATCAAGAGAATGATATGATGTATCCATTTGTGTGGTGTGCTCAAACAGTAACGCCTCTATGTCCGTCTGGGTTTGGTGTCTTTTTGGAAGACAAACTATTTTGCTTGGGTTAGAAGCACTTGATTGTCTTATGCTCTACTTGTGAGACTTAGTTTCCATATGTGTTTTTACATTCTGTTCTTCACGATGCCGAAACCCCAATTATTTCCATATATTGTTCAGTATGCTCTGTTTTGGTTACTTGTCCTCCGATCCAATTGGTTGTATGTGTTCTTCTATCTGTCAAAATCACACGGTCGTTTAGCCTTGTACAGAGATATCTGGGTCATTCTCATTTGCACTATTTGAACTTTTAGGAAACACTGCCATACTATTTATAATGTCAGAAATTAAACTAATAACACCTTGATGCAAAGCACAGTAGTTAACCTGTAAGTAAAGCAAATAGACTGCAAGATGCATGGTTACAATGCACTTGAATCTTATTGCTCAGTTATGCAGCAATGAATGATCCATCACTTTGGACCACAAATCATGGTCGTGAACATCAGGGCCTGGGGGACAAACAGCAAAGGTAACCATGGAAAGTAGACCATTCTATGCCATATCCACTTGAAATGAAAAGCAGTGTTGATTTCAGGTCTCGTCTTTTCATCTTCCATTTGGGTTTTGCCCATTTGTTCTGTTGCTTTTTTCTCTTTATCAACAAAGTCGGCAAGTGCCTGGTTCCCTCCAAGCCATCTCTATTTGGAGCTATTAATGTGAATAATTATACAACTAACCCTTCTGTCTACCTGCCTTTTGGTGTTCGCTACCCAAAGTATTGAATTAATTTGTCCTCTTATGACTATCGAAAAGTGATTATTTTGGTAATTTTCATCTACCAGTTTAAGCATGGCAAGAAGACAAGTGTTGGTCCTGTATGAATATTTTTATTATATGTCACAATCACCTGTTTGTATCAGTAGTTCTAACAATTGAGTCTCAAATCATATCAATTTTCAGAACCACATTTATAAAGTAGAAATAAATTTTAGTGTATTGAAATCAAATCATTAGACCTATGTTAGACAACCCCATTGTTAAATAATGAAAACAATATGTCTTCTGCACAGACAATAGTTTTCAATAGCGTGCCTGTGTGTGTGCATGTGTATGTGTGTGTGTATATATATATATATATAACTTTGAGAGACGGAGTCCCACTCTTTCTCCCAGCCTGGAGTCCAGTGATGCAATCATAGTTCGAATACTTGGGGCTCAAGCCATCCTCTCACCTTGGCCTCCTGTGTAGCTGGAACTACAGGCATGCACCACCACGCATCGCTACGTTTTGTTTGCTTGCTTTTATTTATTTTACATACAGGGTTTCACCATGTTGCCCAGGCTGGTCTGGAACTGCTGGACTGAAGTGACCCTCCTGCCTTAGTCTCCCAAATTACTGGGATTGCAGGTGCGACACATTGCACCTGGCCATAATATTTTTGTTTTATTTTTACCAGCAATTTGTTCCAACCCCCTCAGAACTGTAAACTTCTTTATTTCTATACATTCCTAACTGCTAATTTTACTGCAGTCAATATTTTTACAGGTGGAATAAACATAGCATTTCCTTCTGTAGACAGAAGGTGATAGAGTTAACCTCATGTACTTTCATCCAATAAGACTCCAAGTCAAATGCCACCACACTGCAGCACACCCAAGAGAGCCTGGTCTACCTGCTTCCAGGAGTCCCCACAATGTACAAGAAAAGGCTCAAAGTAAATTTAACTTTCCATTATTTTTTTTTCTGGAGTTATTTCTTGTTGTACAAAGATTTCCAGACAACTGCTTTGCCATTTCATTCATTGCCATTTCTGCTTTATCCAGCAGCATGGAGCCTCAGCTTTGAAAAATCTCTTGACCAGAGTGATTTTTATTTTCCTCACACATAAAATGGAAATTGTAATATCTTTTTGGGCATATCAGGGCTATCATGGGAAGATAAAGCCATCAAACTATAATATTGGTTATGAAAGCACTTCCAACAATTCTAAAGATGATAAAACAGTGGATGACCCACTGTTGCGCAAAATTCTAGTGACAAATTCTAATTCAACCACACTTGTTCTTAATAACAGATTGCTCCGTTTTTCATAATTATTCTACATATTAATATCACTGTGAAGTCATTACAACAGCTGTCTCTTTTTGGTCACAGATGTTTTATTTTCAAAGAAAACAAAATTGTGGACTTTTTTTCCCTTGGAGTTCTGATTGAACCAGTTTTATATCCAAAGAACTACAGAAATATATATTCTTGCCTATCCATAATGTACAGCCATTATCATAGTCTTATAAGTTAATCTTTTTTATCATAGTTTATTCCTTTTGGTATTTAAAAAAACATCCTATTAACAGACAGCACAAAACGGATAGAAAAGTAGGAAGAGAGAAAATTAAATAGCCAATTAGAAAAATATTGTAGAATTGCAATTCCAGAGTATGGATAAGATATCATACCAGGCTGCTGAGCAAGGCGAGGAAGGCTTCTTTAAGGAGGTGACAGATGAACTGAGTGAGGATATAGAATGAGAAATGTAAGGAACGTAAGGAAGCCGCGGTGCAGGGAAGAATATGTGTGGCAACAAGAGGACATTACTGTAGGGTTTGTAGACCATCAATTTGGTACCATTTCTGGAGCCATTAATTCTTCATGTCAGGGTAAGTTTAACACAGGCTTGTGGCTGGGCACAGTGGTTCATGCCTGTAACCCCAGCACTTTGGGAGGCCGAGGTGGGCAGATCACTTGAGGTCAGGAGTTCGAGACCAGCCTGGCCAACATGGTGAAACCCATCTCTACTAAAAATACAAAAATTAACTGTAATCCCAGCTGCTCGAAAGGCTGAGGCAGGATAATTGCTTGAACCTGGGAGGTGGAGGTTGCAGTGAGCCAAGATTGTGCCAATGTACTCCAGCCTGGATGATAGAGTTAGACTCTGTCTCAAACAACAACAACAACAACAAACAGACAAGTTTGTAAAAACAAAACACGCGTATATTTGGAGCCTATCAGAGTGCCTTAAAAGATGCAGGTGCCCAGATGTCTATCAGCAGGATAATCATAATATTATTGTAATTTAAATGATATTATCATTAACATTTAAAATTATTGATCCTATTATTTCTTCTCTTTTACTCCTATTGTCTGTCTTCAAATTATTTCTTTTAAGTTTTACAATAACCTTCTAAGAATTAAATGTACATTATAATTTATACCATCTTATATTTACTGACGACTTATGGCATGTTGCAAAGACAGAGTGTGTTGGTGGAGCGCAAAGGTACTGAGAATGTGGCACAAACAAGACATTAAATATGGGGGAAGGTAGAGACAGATGAGATTTCTTAGCAGTAGTTTGTGATGTGGTTGGTCTGATGACATTCACATTCCAATTATTACTTCTGCTTCCGTAGTTGTATCGTTAATCTTTGCAGGTATAGAATGAGAGGGCTGCCCTCACTCACAGAGTACCTCTGGGGAACTGGATCAGAGATGCTCTTCTAGTAGGCTCAGTCTCTGAGTCACTGGACTTCAGCTCCCTGAGTGAGGCCTGAACTCTCCAAACACCATGCAATTAAAAAGTCAGCATCCTATCTGCTTCTGAAAACCGTGTCATCTCCACAGATATCATTCACTTTTTCCTTTTCGTTCTCAAACCTGTAGTCAATCACCTGGAGGGATTTCTTTCAATGTCTGTCACTCCTTGTAACTGACAGTCATTTCTATGTGACCCTAGAGGGGAAAATAGACAAACTCTGTACGCCTTTATAAATGTTCTGAACCTAGTCTGCCACCACACCTGTACAACCATCCTCTCAGTTGGTTCCATCTCAACTAGGTGTTCCATTGTTCCAGGAATCAACTTAGGATGTTTTGTCTGCCACAATTTCATGTTTTCTGTCTTCTTGAAACAAACGCCTCCAGCTATAATCCACTGGCTTGTTAGACTCATAAGGAGTTCATCAGATACCTTTAACATCGAGAACTCTGTAGCTTTTTGAGTTGAGTGTGGAAGATACATGGCTTGATTTTGCTGAGATAATACAGCAAGCTGGGTTAAGGGCACAGGTGTCCTTGTTGCTGGAAGCTTTAGTGTCTTGTCTTTACAGAATATGTAGGAGTTGAGTGAAATTGCTTAAATATTTCTATTAGCCTCTCAAGTACATTATGTTGTTATTCATTATTTCTTATATTACATTGTGTTTCTACATAATAAACTTGAAGAGTAAACCCCAAGTGTGTGACGACTATATAGATATTAACCTTTAAAAAAAAAAAACCTTAAGTTCAGGGGTACATGTGTAGGTTTGTTACATAGGTAAACATGTGTCATGGAGGTTTGTTTTACAAATTATTTTATCACCCAGGTATTAAGCCTAGTACCCATTAGTTATTTTTCCTGATCCTCTCCCTTTTCCCACCCATCACCCTCTGATAGGCCTCAGTGTGTGTTATTCCCCTCTATGTGTCCATGTGATCTCATCATTGAGTTCTGATTTGTAAGTGAGTACATGCGGTATTTCATTTTCTGTTCCTGCATTAGTTTGCTAGGATAATGGCCTGCAGTTCCATCCATATCCCTGCAAAAAACATCATCTTACTCTTTTTATGGCTGCATAGTATTCCATGGTATATTTTCTTTATCCCATCTATTACTGATGGGCATTTAGGTTGATTCTGTGTTTTTGCTATTGTGAACAGTACTGCAATGAGCACAAGTGTGTGTGTGTCTTTGTAGTAGAATGACTTACATTTGTTTGGGTATATATTCAGTAATTGAATTGCTGGATTGAATGATAGTTTCTGTCTTTAGTTGAGGAAGCACCACACTATCTTCCACAATGGTTGACCTATTTTACACTCCCATCAACTGTGTGTAAGCATTCCTTTTTCTCCACAACCTTGCCAGAATTTGTTATTTTTTAATAATAGCCATTCTGACTGGTGTGAGATGGTTTCTGATTGTGGTTTTGATTTGCATTTCTCTAATGATCAGTGATGTTGAGATTTCTTTCAGATGATTGTTAGCTGTATGTATGTCTTCTTTTGAGAAATGTTCATGTTCTTTGCCGGCTTATTTTATGGAGTTGTCTGTTTATTTCTTGTAAATTTGTTTAAGCTCCTTATAGATGCTGGATGTTAGACCTTTGTCAGATGCATAGTTTGCAAACATTTTCTCCCATTCCATAGGTTGTGTTTACTCTATTGATGGTTTCTTTTGCTATGCAGAAGCTCTTTAGTTTAATTAGATCCCATCTGGCACCTTCATCATTAAATCTTTACCCATGCCTGTGTTCTGAATGGTATTGCCTAGGTTATCTTCTTCCAGGGTCTTACAGCTTTGTGTTTTACATGTAAACTTTTAATCCATCTTGACTTAATTTTCATATATGGTGTAAGGAAGTGGTCTGGTTTCAGTTTTCTGCATATGACTAGTCAGTTATTCCAGCACCATTTATTGAATACGGGATCTTTTCCCTATTGCTTCTTTTTGTCAAGTTTGTCAAAGACCAGATAGTTTTAAGTGTGAGGTCTTATTTCTGGGTTCTCTATTCTGTTCCATTGGTCCGGGTGTCTGTTTTTGTACCAGTACTATGCTGTTTTGATTACTGTAGCTCTTTAGTGTAGTTTGAAGTTGGGTAGTTTGATACCTCCGGCTTTATTCTTGTTTAGGATTGCCTTGACTATTCAGGGACTCTTTTGATTCCATATAAATTTTAAAACAGTTTTCTCTAGTTCTGTGAAGAATGTCAATGGTAGTTTAATGGGAATAGCATTGAATTTATAAATTGCTTTAGGCAGTATGACTATTTTAATGATATTGATTCTTCTATACATGAGAATGGAATGTTTTTTCCCATTTGCTTGTGTCATCTCAGATTACTTTGAACAGTTGTTTGTAGTTCTCCTTGGAGAGATCTTTCACCTTCCTAGTTAACTGTATTCCTATGTATTTTATTATTTTTGTTGCAACTGTAAACGGGAATCCATTCATGATTTGACTCTCAGCTTGACTGTTACTGGTTTATAGGAATGCTAGCAATTTTTGCACATTAATTTTGTATCCGGAGACTGCTAAAATTGTTTTTCAGCTTAAGAAGATTTTTGGGCTGAGACAATGGGGTTTTCTGGATATAGAATTCTGTCATCTGCAAACAGGGATAATTTGACTTCCTCTCTTTCTATTTTGAATGCTCCTTATTTCTTTATTTTGTCTATTTGCCCTGGCCAGAACTTCCAGTAATATGTTGAATAAGAGTGTTGAGAGAGGGGATTCTTCTCTTGTGCAAGTTTTCAAGAGGAATGATTCCAGTTTTTGTCCATTTAGTACAATATTTTCTGTAGGTTTGTCACGTATGGCTCTTATTATTTTGAGATATGTTCCTTCAATATGTAGCTTACTGAGAGTTTTTAACATAAAGGAATGTTGAATATTATTGGAAAGACTTTTCAGCATCTATTGAGATAATCATGTGGTTTTTTTTTTTTTCTGTCTTCATTTCTGTTTATGGAAGGAATCACATTTATTGATTTGTGTATACATACCAGAATCCCTAGGACACAGCTAAGACAGTATTAAGGGGGAAATGTATAACACTAAATGCCCACATCAAAAAATTAGGAAGATCTCGGCCAGGCGCGGTGGTTCATGCTTGTAATCCCAGCACTTTGGGAGGCCAAGGCAGGCGGATCACGAGGTCAGGAGATCCAGACCATCCTGGCTAACACAGTGAAACCCCGTCTCTACTAAAAATACAAAAAGTTAGCCGGGCGAAGTGGCGGCCGCCTGTAGTCCCAGCTACTGGGGAGGCTGAGTCAGGAGAATGGCTGAATCCGGGAGGCGGAGCTTGCAGTGAGCCGAGATCCGGCCACTGCACTCCAGCCGGGGCGACAGAGTGAGAGTTCGTCTCAAAAGAAAAAAAAAAAAAGGAAGATCTCAAGTTGATAACCTAACATCACAACTAAAAGAACTAGAGAACCAAGAGCAGACAAATCCCATAGCTAGCAGAAGATAAGAAATAACCAAAATCAGAGCTGAACTGAAGGAGATAGAGACAGGAAAAAAAAAACATTCAAAAGATCAATGCATTCAAGAGGTGTTTGTTTTGAAAAAATTAATAAAATAAATAGACCAGTAGCTAGACTAATAAAGAAGAAAAGAAAGAAGATTAAAATAAACACCATCAGAAATGATAAGGGGGATATTACAACTTATCCCACAGAAATACAAACAACCATCAGAGAATATTATAAACATCTCTATATCCATAAACTAGAAAATATATAAGAATTTGATAGATTCTTAGGTATATACACTCTCAAGACTGGACCACAAAGAAATTAGAATCCTGAACAGACCAATAACGAGTTCTGAAATGGAGGCAGTAATAGCCTACCACTAAGAAAAGCCCAGGACCAGACAAATTCACAGCTGAATTCTGCCAGATGTACAAAGAGCCAGTACAATTTCTGCTGAAACTATTCCAAAAAATGGGAGAAAAAAAAAGGGGAGTCCACCCTAACCCATTCTATAAGGCCAACATCATCCTGATACCAAAACCTGGCAGGGGCACAACAAAAAAAGAAAACTTCAGGCCAATATCCCTGATGAACATTAATGCAAAAATCCTCAAAAAAATACTAGCAAACTGAATCCAGCAGCATATCCAAAAGCTTATGCATCATCATCAAGTAGGCTTCATCTGCAGAATCCAAGGTTGGTTCAACACTCTTTTAAAAATTTGTTGCTTGTAGGTAAATAACAAAATCTCGCACGGTGTTTATCACCCAGTGGATACACATGTCCACCCCATAGGTCTTGTGCATGGCATAACTGTGTGGTGCTTACCCTAACATATTTTAAGTAATCAAAGTTTTCATACTGTTGGTTATAAATCCCCATTTTTTAAAACAGAAGTCTTCCATTTATTTGTAAGTGCCTTATCAACAATATATTCATCATCCAGAAGAATAAGAAATGCCCTGACACCTGGAAAGTTGTTTGCCAAGTGATTTCCGTGTAGGATTGCGAGTGAAAATTACCAGTACTTTGCCCATTCTTAGTTACTCCAGATAATTTTCAAATATTATTATCCATCTAGAAATGAATGTTCATGTGCTTAAAAATAAGACATTTTATATGTTGTGGCAAACATGTCCTGATGTGTGTGAGAGTAGGCGGTAGATGATGCTCCTCACCCACGGGTGGTCTGGAACTCATCAGATAATGGCAATCATCTGGGGACACACAGAAGCTGCACTGAGGAATTCATGTTTATAAGTAGATCATGTTCTACTTTATGTATAATGAGGTCTCTCTGTTTACAAGTTGCTAGAGGCTTCACTAAAATTAGGTTTCAGAGTCTTCATGGACAGATAACTCTTCGTAGACTCTTAGTGAAGTCTTTGTATGGAATATATTACACAAAGACTTCACTAAGAAAATAATTGTACTTTTTCTCAAAAAAAGTTTACCTCCATGAAACATGATAAAAAATGAACTCCTTTGAATATCCAAAAGCAGGGAGTTGAAATACTACATGAAAAGAAGAGAATGAGGAGAAGCAAAGAAAGGCCACACTCATTTTTGTGCTTTTTTCTCAGGAAAAATCAGATTTGAAAGAAGATGTGAGAAATTAAAACTAAAACCTCCTTATGTCACCTTGTGTGCCTCTATTTTCCGCCAGGCTTTGGCTGGCTCTTTCCACATCCCATGTGAGAGCAGCAAGGTTCACTGATTGCAGCCCGGGACACATCACCAATGTAAGAGGGCGTCTGGCATCTCTATTGCCTGAGATCCAGACCTGCTCTGTAGCCTCAGAGATGTGGGCATCCAGAAAAGGGGAGATTTGGGCCACGGTTTAATACAAAAGCTGTTTCTTCCTAGATTTTTTGGATCTTGCTTTCCCTGTTCGCTTACTGACAACTCTTTCTATGATCTTTCCCCTAAGAATTCCTTTCAGCTAAAAAGTGAGGTCTTTTTTCTTCACCAGTTAGTAATTATGAGATGAGTCTGGTACATATCAACCCAGGTCCTGGAGAAAAAGCCCACTGGGTCCAATCAGTTTAGCTCTGTTCTGATCCATGAGGACAGATGAGTATCCTGGGTGTTTGCAATCTTGGCCATAGAGGAAACCAACCCTTGTTAACTTGATAAATATTTTGAGCACTCAATTTTATGCCTGTAACCGAACTAGATTCTAGAGATAAAATGGGTTGTAAAAATGTGTAGGCTTGTAGGATTTAGAAGGGTGGGAGGTGGAGGAAGATATACATAAAACAATTTCACAAATGTATGGAAAAATACGACTTTTAAGTGCCATGAGCACATATAACAGAAAAACTTGTCGTCATCTAGAGATCTGGACAAGTTTCCTCAAGGATGTAATTATCTTAGAATTAACAATAAGAAGTGATGGGGAGGTATAGTTTGAAGTCAGGTAGCATGATGCCTCCAGCTCTGTTCTTTTGGCTTAGGATTGTCTTGGCAATGCGGACCCTTTTTTGGTTCCATATGAACTTTAAAGTAGTTTTTTTCCAATTCTCTGGAGAAAGTCATTGGTAGCTTAATGGGGATGGCATTGAATCTATAAATTACCTTGGGCAGTATGGCCGTTTTCACAATATTGATTCTTCCTATCCATGAGCACGGAATGTTCTTCCATTTGTTTGTATCCTCTTTTATTTCATTGAGCAATGGTTTGTAATTCTCCTTGAAGAGGTCCTTTGGATCCCTTGTAAGTTGAATTCCTAGGTATTTTATTCTCTTTGAAGCAGTTGTAAATGGGAGTTCATTCATTATTTGGCTCTCTTTGTTATTGGTGTATAAGAATGCTTGTGATTTTTGCACATTGATTTTGTATCCTGAGACTTTGTTGAAGTTGCTTATCAGCTTAAGGAGATTTTGAGCTGAGACGATGGAGTTTTCCAAATAGACAATCATGTCATCCGCAAACAGGGATAATTTGACTTCCTCTTTTCCTAATTGAATACCCTTTATTTCTTTGTCTTGCCTAATTGCCCTAGCCAGAACTTCCAACACTGTATTGAATCAGAGTGGTGAGAGAGGGCATCCCTGTCTTGTGCCAATTTTTCAAGGGGAATGCTTCCAGTTTTTGCCCGTTCAGTATGGTATTGGCTGTGGGTTTGTCATAAATAGCTCTTATTATTTTGAGATACATTCCATCAATACCAAATTTATTGAGAGTTTTTAGTAGGAAGGGCTGTTGAATTTTGTCAAAGGCCTTTTCTGCATCTATTGAGATAATCATGTGGTTTTTGTCTTTGGTTCTGTTAATATGCTGGATTACATTTATTGGTTTGCGTATGTTGAACCACAAGGCTACAGTAATGAAAACAGCATAGTACTGGTACCAAAACAGAGATATAGACCAATGGAACAGAACAGAGTCCTCAGAAATAATACCACACATCTACAACCATCTGATCTTTGACAAACCTGACAAAAACAAGAAATGGGGAAAGGATTCCCTATTTAATAAATGGTGCTGGAAAAACTGGCTAGCCCTAAGTAGAAAGCTGAAACTGGATCCCTTCCTTACTCCTTATACAAAAATTAATTCGAGATGGATTAGAGACTTAAATGTTAGACCTAAAGCCATAAAGACCCTAGAAGAAAACCTAGGCAATACCATTGAGAACATAGGCATGGGCAAGGACTTCATGTCTAAAACACCAAAAGCAACGGCAACAAAAGCCAAAATTGACAAATGGGATCTAATTAAACTAAAGAACTTCTGCACAGCAAAAGAAACTACCATCAGAGTGAACAGACAACCTATAGAATGGGAGAAATTTTTTGCAATGTACTCATCTGACAGAGGGCTGATATCCAAAACCTACAAAGAACTCAAACAAATTTATAAGAAAAAATCAACCCCATCAAAAAGTGGGCAAAGGATATGAACAGACACTTCTCAAAAGAAGACATTCATACAGCCAACAGACACATGAAAAAATGCTCATCATCACTGGCCATCAGAGAAAGGCAAATCAAAATCACAATGAGATACCATCTCACACCAGTTAGAATGGCGATCATTAAAAAGTCAGGAAACAACAGGTGCTGGAGAGGATGTGGAGAAATAGGAACGCTTTTACACTGTCGGTGGGACTGTAAACTAGTCCAACCATTGTGGAAGACAGTGTGGCGATTCCTCAAGGATCTAGAACTAGAAATGCCATTTGACCCAGCCATCCCATTACTGGGTATATACCCAAAGGATTATAAATCATGCTGCTATAAAGACATATGCACACATATGTTGATTGTGGCACTATTCACAATAGCAAAGACTTGGAACCAACCGAAATGTCCATCAATGACAGACTGGATTAAGAAAATGTGGCACATATACACCATGGAATACTATGCAGCCATAAAAAATGATGAGTTCACGTCCTTTGTAGGGACATGGATGCAGCTGGAAACCATCATTCTCAGCAAACTATCATAAGAACAGAAACCAAACACCGCATGTTCTCACTCATAGGTGGGAAATGAACAATGAGAACAGTTGGACACAGGAAGGGGAACATCACACACCAGGGCCTGTTATGGGGTGGGGGAAGGGGGGAGGGAGGAGGGATAGCATTAGGAGATATACCTAATGTAAATGATGAGTTAATGGGTGCAGCACACCAGCATGGCACATGTATACATATGTAACAAACCTGCACGTTGTGCACATGTACCCTAGAGCATAAAGTCTAATAAAAAAAAAAAAAAACAGAAGTGATGGACAGGAAGCCCGAGATCATTTGCATGTGCAAAGCCATCCACTACATCCTGCAAAAGAGTTGAGGGAACGGAGAAAAGCCACCTAAACAAAGACCCTAAGTGTACATAAAAGGTTTTTGATTTTGGTTAAATTTTAGGTAGCAATATTAGTGCAAAATTGCTTAAAGAAGTTGTGTACAGATGTTCATTTTTGCCTTCAATGAATAGTTATTGAAAATGTTCTGCAAACTTCATTCTCTACTGAGTACAAGAAATATAGAAATAAATGATGCATGACCTCTGCCTGTTCCCAAGCAGTTCAGTTCCCAACCTACTTACAATTATATTGTTGAATATCTGATGGTAAATGAGATGTGGGGAATGGATATAATTAATGTGGTGGAAGGTAAAGTCCTTGTTTAAAATATGTTGCTGTCTGTTGAGTTGTTTGCCCTGCAAAATTGCTTAGCACCTCACAAAACATGAGGACTGATGTCGTTGCATAAGTCTGAAACTTTAGAATGCTGGGAAACAGGAAAGGAACTGATGGGATCCAAGTATTGAGGTTACTGAGGCTCTAGAAGAAGTGCCAGTAAAGTGACTAATTAGCAATCATTAAAGTGAGTGACACTGAAGAATCTAATTGGCAATCACTAAGAGAGGCAACCGTGAAAGGCACTATCTTCATCTCCAAAATGATCACAGACATGCACAGCAGCTCTGGAGCCTTCATCATGGAGAAGATAGGAGTTACACATGCAGCCCTACTTCATAACACTTAGATCATAGCTGTACATTTAGGAAGTTTGCTGAAAACTCAGGTCTTTTCAAGCCTTATGTGAGTTACCTAGCATTTATGAGGCTATCATGTCCCGTGAAGTTATAAACATAAGCAGAATTTGATATCCCATTGTGTTCCACTGGTCAAGTACTTTGATCACTGGAAATACCCTAAAGACAAATACTCTGCAAAAATGATTTCTCTGAGAGGCTTTCCAACTAAAAATAGATTACTGTGTCTATGAAGTAGAGTTTCTCTGCTGACTTTCCCTGCTTATGTTTTATATGTTCTTGGAGTTCTGATTCAAACAATAAATATTGCCTGCTGTTGTCCATAAAGGAGATGTTCTCAGGAAATTCATTGTACCCTTATGCTACCATGTAGAACTCTGTACAAATATCAGAATATCTTCTGGATTTTATTCCTGCTTATCTCTCTCTGCTTTGCATAATACCAAGTGTCCTATATTGCACTCAGAATGAGAGCTACCAAGGAATTGGGGACATGTATTCATACGGTCATTCATCCAACAATATGTGTTGGATGGCACTGGAAATCCAAAAATGGGTGGTAAAAAGCCCTGTTAAGGTCTTGTTTGTTCTTTACTTAAGCTGGAGGAGGGAGAAGAAAAAACAGAAGAAAGTCCCTCTCACTTCAGAGCATATACTCTTCCCCTGCCAAACTAGTTCTCCTTGTCAAGGCCTCATGGGGATTTCATAATATGAAAGAATAATTTCAGTTTCAGATATCTAATATGTTCTCATGATTGAAAATATGACCATTCCCCAAAGTAATTTGCCAGAAAGTGTTTATAAAGCAAAAGAGTCACAAATGGACACAAAACTAGTTCAATTCCATATTGAATACAGAATATGCGGGAAAAATAGACAATTCACTTTTTTTAGAATTACTGCAATATATTAGAATATTGGGCACACTTTTTAAATTTCAGTTACTATCCTACGGTTAACAAGCTATAGTGAATGATGACTTTCTCATTCTTTTCTGGCCTTCTATACTGTGCTATAGTGATCTGGTGGATAAAGAACAAGACTTTACATTTAGAAAATTTACATTTAATGCTGAGTTTTCCATTTACTTGCTGTTTAATGGTAAATAAAACATTTAATCTTCAAAATTGTGAAAATTATGATAATACCAATAGTACCTATTCCTTAGAATTTTTATGTGAATCTTACAAGAATTTATATTTTTGCTTTAAAATAGTATTTTTATCTCTAAAGCTTTTTTAACTATTATATTTATGTAGCATTTATATTTAATGCTATTAATTTAAAATTTAATATATTAATTTGTATTTAATGAAGATTGCTGACCTTTTGCATACTAGTTTTAATGATATAGTAATGTCACAAGTGTAAGAGATTAAATATGAAATTCCAACTTGAAACTGATTCCTTTCTATGTAAATCTTATTCACATCTAATAAAAGTCAGTGGTTCAAAACTCTTAGAACCAAAATTGTACAGCTTAAGAAATTATTCCTATTCTAAGATTATCTGAAGTCTATTCTGTCCAGTGATTTCTTCCTCAAAAGGCCTACAGTTTTGTATGCAGGTTAAAAAATAAAAAATACTCTCTATAGATTTCTTTTTTTTTTTTTTTTTTTTTTTTTTTTTTTTTTTGAGGCGGAGTCTCGCTCTGTCGCCCAGGCTGGAGTGCAGTGGCGCGATCTCGGCTCACTGCAAGCTCCGCCTCCCGGGTTCCCGCCATTCTCCTGCCTCAGCCTCCCGAGTAGCTGGGACTACAGGCGCCGCCACCATGGCCGGCTAATTTTTTTGTATTTTTAGTGGAGACGGGGTTTCATTGTGTTAGCCAGGATGGTCTCGATCTCCTGACCTCGTGATCCGCCCGTCTCGGCCTCCCAAAGTGCTGGGATTACAGGCTTGAGCCACTGCGCCCGGCCTCTTTATAGATTTCTATGACATATAGAAATCAGATTTATTAAAACCAGATTTATTATAGATGGACATCTGATTATATGAAAACCAAATATACATTTCATTTTACCAAATCGAATGTGCTATCAATTTTAAGACTACAAAAGAGAAAAACACAATTAAAATGTGACAAGCCATTGACTTTGTTATATATCTAGATTTCAGATATAAGACATGAGGAATAAAGTTGTCTTTGAATCACGGAAATTTGGGACTTTGAATGAGATTTATATGCATTTTACCTAACTTAGCTTAAAGCATTCATTTTGCTGGTCATACAATATTAATTCATCTGTTCATTTAACTTATGGATAGTGATTCCTGTGTGCAGGCATAATGCTAGATGAATAAAACAGACATAATCAGTGCATTATGTTTACATATGGGAGCTCACATGCTATTTGGGAGGTAGACGTCAATCAGATAATCCCACCAATAAACGTAAAACTGCAACACCCTTCTGGGAGGGCATTTAGACAGCTTACATTTGGCATGGAGTTGGGGAAGGCCTCTCTGGGAGAGTTACATGGGGCTGAGGCCAGGAGGATGACAGAGTGTTAATTGAGAAGGGGAAGAAGTGGCTTGTGATTTACATATTAAAATTTATTATTCATAGTGCACGTTGCCAGTATGGCTTGGGACCTGCTTTGGGACTGCATTTTCTCATATTCTTCTCCTTGACTGTCAAAGCCTCACAGTTTCCCTTCTGTGTTTGACCTCGATCCATTTCTCATCCTGAGCCAGGCCAAAATATATTTCTGTTTACCCAGGACAACTATTCCAGGCCACTTCCCATGCTATTGCTGAAAATTAATTTTATGGGCTATTTTTATTATATTGCTAAAAGCTCTGTTTATTTCTCATATGTTCTGCAGAATGTGCCTTTCTACATTTCTTAAAATAGCAGTTATTAGTTTCTCCCTTTCTTCCCTTGTTTTTAATTCCAGTGCTCACCAAATGATATCTGAGTTTTCTCCTATGCTGTCGATATGGAAGCATATTATAAATTGCTTTTCATTGAGGAGTAACATCCTCCACGAGGCCCCTAGTGTATTAGTCGAGGTTCTCTAGAGAAACATAACCAATAGGACGTGTGTGTGTGTGCATAGACAGAGAGAGACAGACTTGTTGTAAAGAATTGGCTCATGCCACTGTGAGGGCTGGCAAGTCCTCGATCTGCAGGGGAGGCAGAGGCAGGAGACCCAGGGAAGAGGTGATGCTGCAGCTCAAATCCAAAGGGCATCTGGAGGCAGAGCTCCTTCTTCTCGGGAGAGAAAAGTCTTTTCTCTTAAGGCTTTTGTCTGAATGGATGAGGCCCATTCGTATTATGGAGAGTGATCTGCTTTACCCAAGGTCCATGATTTAAATGTTAATCTCATGAAAAAATACTTTCACAGTGACATCTAGATAGGTGTTTGACTAACCATCTGGGTACCACGGCTTAGCCAAGCTGACACATAAACTTAACCATCACACTAAGATAATCAGTGTCATGCAAATGGCAGAATTAAGGATCAAAGTGTATTTTCCTCATGAGTTAAGTCAACTTCTTCTACTTCTGCTAAAGCTTATGATATTTCTATGCCTTGACCATGTAAAAACACTTAAAGACCACAGTATATTGGAGCAGAGGACTTCTCTCAAAAACTTCCTATCCTCTAGGGGCCCTTCAAATATCACCTTTTCCAAGAAGTGTTGCTTATGCTGTTAATTAGATGCACCCAGTTCACCCTTGAAGCCCTCATAACACTTCACACACTCCCCCCCCTTGGATTTTCACTTATCCTGCCTCACCGGGAGATTCCTGGGCAGAAGGCACCATGTCTTTTCATCCTTTGTCCTCTGAGAGCAGTACCTTTCATCTGGTAGGTGCTTAATAGATAGCTTTAAACTAACTTACAAACTCAGCTATAAGAAGTCAAGTTCAGTACCTGTTTACATGCCTCAGAGGGTGGTAAAAAATTGATTTTAGTTTAAGTGCTTTTATAATAATAACTTATTTTTAGTAGTAAAGAAAATAACTTTTTTTTCATTTGAGTTTGAAAGGGCTATAGGAAAGAATTTTAGACTATTAAGTCACTTGAGATATACTATTGTGACAAGATGTATTGTTAGCAAACTGTTTCAAGGTAGTATGTCATTTATTAGGCATTTAAGGGATGGGCAGTTTTCAGTCTCAGGGAGATACTTCATGATATGGAATCTTTCAGCATCATCATCTTGATCTCAATGACATTATGATAGAACTACTCTTGCATTGATTAAGCTCTTAGCAATCAATCCAGTGGTAATATGTTTGCCTAAGCAGTTTAAAAGTAATTAATAAGAGAGAAAATCTTCAGCCTTAAAAAGCCAGGGCTGCCTCAAAACCTCTTCAGATGGTCAAAAGGACTAACATATTCAAATCTTTATCTTGTTCAATAAAGTCCCTGGTTATTTCAGTATCAAACGATCAAAGTTTTTTCTTTCAACCCGGTTTGTTTTACTTTGGAATATTTTTAAAGATTATAGTGGGTTTCATAGAAGTATTATCCAAACGATATGAGAAAGCCTTCATCGGTATATTTTGTATAAATTAGAGATTCAGTAGAAATGCTATTTTTAGCAAATATTATGGCTTCATTGGAGCTTTAGACTTTATCTCATACAATCTCTCTCCCTGTTCTATAATGTTTCATTTTAGACTAGAATAAAAAATAAAACAGATCTTTAGTATAAACAGATTTAAATGTTCTATAGTAAGCTTGTCCAACCCACGGCCCGTGGGCTGTATGTATCCCAGGACAGATTTGAATGAGGCCCAACACAAATTTGTAAACTTTCTAAAACATTATGAGATTTTTGTGTGTTATTTTGTTTTTAAGTCATCAGCTGTCGTTAGTGTTAGTGTCTTTTATGTGTGGCCCAAGACAATTCTTCTTTTTTTACTGTGGCTCAGGGAAGATTGGACACCCCTGTTAGAGACTTGAAACATCCAAGACATGTATGTAGCAATTTGGAATTTTACTGAAGCATCAATTTGAGTCAAAATATTGCAAGGCAGATATGCTAGAATTACTGAGATAATGAATGACTTAATAAATGAATAAGGCAGTGAGTAAGCTAATGGGTAACTTTCACCACCTGAAAGGCACTACTTGTTTTGCTATTAAAAGGGGTCTCTGAAGTCACTGTGCCAAGTTTCAAAATTCAGCTCCTCTGCTCCTTAGCTGTGTGCTCTTGGTGCATTTACTTGACCTCACTGGGCCTCAACTATAAAACGAGTTTAATATTAGCAGAAATGGTGCTTCAAAATGTTCGGTTTTAATCATTAAATTTGGCTTTAAAGCTTTTGTCTCCAAATCATGAGTGAGTGATTCCCTCTACTGATGAGTGTTTTAGGTTGTGTTTTGAAATTGGATCCTTTGAAACATATTTTTCCGTTTCCTTCATCAAGCCAGAAATTACTTAAATGACCCGTCTTCCTAGTGTCAATCTCATTCTTGGTATTGCAACCACTTTTCATGAAGGTAAAAATTGCAGAGAGAGAAACTGAATGGAAATAACTGGGTGTGACTTTCAAAAAAAAAAAAAGCCATTTCTTCTACATTAATTTCCTCTTGAGTTCTTGAAACACAATCTACTTCAATTTTTAAAAAGTTACAGGCAAGTTTTTAATATATGTCTGTCATACATTACATGGGTCTCAAATATTGTTATACAATAGGCTAAAACTATAGGAGCATATTATCTTCCTTGAAAGTCTGGATATTAATTAGAGGTGCATGTAATTAGACAAAAGACATTAGCTCCTCCTCCCTACATGTTTTTTCCAAGAGCAAATCTCACTTAAAAATTCATCTAGTACTTTAATTGTTTAGAAATTAACTGTTTAACCATTCTAATTGCCAAAGGACAAAAGTCACAGTTACGAAGGTGGATACGTATCAGTTATGTGCCAGCAACAAGTATATCTATTTAAAAAGTTATTGTGGAGGAGTTAGAGGAGAATGACAATCAGTCTTCTTTGACAGATATGTAAAAGAAATAAAAATATTTTAAAATATAGGAGATGAATATAATATTGGCATTTTTAACATGATTGTAAAAGTAAAACAAAGAGATACTGTGGAGCAAAATGATCATAAGAGGGTAATAGTTATGATGCCAGGAGTTTCAAAATTCCCAGAAGTCAGAGCCTGAGAGCTCTCTTGAGGGCTTTGCACTGCCAATGCAGATGTTTCCAATATTCAGGAAAATCTTTGAAAAACTGGAGTGTCTGGGCAGGGAGAGAGGACAGCGGGATCAGAACATGCAGCAGCTGCCTCTCATCTGGTTTAATGGACTGACTTTAAGGGCATCTTCTAAGGAAGGTTGGTACTGACAGTGTAAGTCATTCCTTTGGCACTCTGCATTCATTTGAATTAAAAAGCAACTTTGATATGAAGAATTTTTAATTCTCCTGGTTTGCCAGGTGCTCTGCATGATGAAACCCTGAAGATACTTTTGAACTGTTACTTTCATGGAAAGTCAGAAATTATTTTATTTTAGGATCTGGAACAAGCACATTTCTTTCTAAACATTCCACATATTTCTCAAATATGTATTTTTAACACAATACAACTCTATAATACATTATATAATGGTGACTTTTTATGTTGAAATGGCACAAATCTGAGGTTTTAGTGAAAATCAAAAAAGGCTGAGTTTCTTTAATTTTCCTAATTATACAAAAAAAATAAAAACAAATATAAGCATTTATCCATAACAGAGAGTAAGTACAGCATAGTGGTTTAAACACAGAATGGAAAACCAGACTTGCTTTGTTGAACTCTTTTAGGTGACACTGGGTAAGTTCTATGTCCCCTTTGTTTTTATTTTGACTTTCAGAAATATCTGTACTATGAAAATAGTTATTTCACCAACCTCATAGTGTTTTTGTGAATAGTAAATTAATACAAAGAACAATGTTATTTAAAAATATTCAACACCTAATATCAAACATTATTACCTATAGTCTCACACTGTTTTTTTTTTTTTTCTTGTTTGATATATTTTATTTATAAATTTTATTTTTTTGGTATTTTTGTTTTGAATCATTTTAAAATGTTAACTACCAAATTGCATAATTAGATTTTGCTGAATTCTCTAAGAAAAAGATAAGGTCCAACCAGAAATAAAAATTACATTTAGGAATCTCAACATTCATTTCAACAAGTATTTTGAGTTTTGCAAATACTCTGTGCACATCAAAAATGCACATTTCTTATGTGAGAAAATGAGTGTTGACTGCCAACTCCCTGAAGGATCATGATGAAGCAAAAATTGCACCAGAAAAGTTATGCAGCAAGAATGGCTTCATTTAAGGCTACTGCAATAAGAGAGAGAGAGACTAAACCCAACAGGAGCTCAACTCTGCTAAGACAAAGAGCCACAGAGTTTTAAGCACAGAAAGCAGGGAGCAGGATGGTAGGTTGTCTGAGTGTGCTAACTGACCTTCTCCAGAGGAAACATACACTTTCTGTGACAGGAGGCATTTATACTTTGAAGCAAGGTGCCTGCTGAAGTTAGGCTTCTACCCTCCTATAAGGACTGGAAGATAGAAGTTCTATTTTCTTTGACAATTACCTTTCGAACGAATGGCTTGTAGGTCCTTGAGAAAGACATTCCTGAGTTGAAAACCTGGCAGCAGGTTGGAAGAAGACATACACCTTCAAGGGGCAGGAAAAAAAGTTACAAGTTTTCTAAAGCTTCCTGCCCTACATCAATCCTAAAATAAATGCTCTTAAAAATTATTTTTAAAACAGAAAAGAGTCCAGGAATCAAGAAACTTGTCTAAAGTTTCATCACATGGAGGAGATATGAAGGTCATCTTGAGCAACTACCAAGAGTAACCTATTGATCAAGCAAAGTTCAGTTTATTGCTTCCAGTAAGGAAGATCACAAGAAGATGACTGTCAGTAAATTTCAGAAAGGAGAGCCTAGGAATGGGTATTTGTGGGCTTTCTGAGGTCTGGACTCAAGTTATTTAAGATAAATCTTTCCCTATAGGGACCTTAGTAGGATTGGCCCAAGTTCCTGATTTTGTGATTTAGGATTAGCGGACTCGTAGAGGTGAGGGTCTTGAAGCAAATATTGATAAATAAACATTTGTTCTATAAAAGAGCAATTTGCTGAGAGGAGTGCTGTCTGAGCAGTCTGTTGGTTTGGGGAAAGCTCCTGCAGCCAACCATGAAGTTATTTACTGGCTTACAGCTTTATCTTCCTGAGCAAATATTTGTGAAACAGGTAGTAAAGTCAGGTTGATGCAGAAGACCCTAATTCTTGGTCCTGGGAATTAAACTATGGGACTCCTTGAGGTCTTAGTTTACAGTATGTTATTGAAAGTTCAAGTGTACATATTTTTGTTTTTCAGAAATTGAAATAGAAGACAAATATGGCTTTTATTTCACTAGACTTCTTATCAACTCAGTTTCCCTGACTGCAAATGCCATTAGTGAGTTTCAAGCATTGCATGAAAATATTTTTTAAGGTCATATTAATATGACTAGTATTCTAAAAAAATTATTGTCCATTTTAATTCTTTACTTTCCTGAATTGTTTATTGACTTACAAATTAATTGATCCCTGAGCTTCTAAATACCTCTTGGCTCATTAGAAGAACACTTGTATTAATTGACCCAGCAGAGGGTCTCTGTGGTTGTCTCTGCTGCCAGAGAATTTCTACTAGGTGAGTCCATTAAGGATTCCCATATAAATCTATAATCACCACCTAATGATACTGAATGCAAAAATTCGCAGCTCCACATGTTGCAAGTGAGGGGTATTTATAAACAGAACTATTAAAATTGTCAAAAAGTATCTGAACTTTATTCACTCCTCTAAGAAAGATTATGCTGTTTTGGATGGTTTGATACTGTTCAGATATCGAAATAATAGAGTTCTTACTCTTAGAATGAAAAACTTGCTTACAATATATTAAAATAATTAGATTAATAATACAACTGTTTTAAAGGCAGGATTATATACATTTGCAGCCAACATAGCTCTTAATGTAATTTAATTTTATTTTACATTACACATGAGAAAAAAAATATGCTCAGATGGTTAAGGATATAGTCAGACATTTGGTAAGGGAAATCAGAAATTCTAAACCTTTGTATCATAACTCTTTATAGCACATTGCATGCTAGTTTGGAATATTTTATTTTATAATCACCGCCTTTGATGAGTGGATTTGATGAGACAGGTTATTTGTGTGCATGAGACATCAAATTAGACTTAAGAAGTCGGCTGCCTGCAAGGGCAGGACACTCTTTGTAATCCAAAGGTGCTGTCCTCAAAAGGAACTGCATGAATTCTAAAATACTATACTTTTCAAATGTCTATTTTTTCAAGATCTAAATCTGTCACCCAAGTACTGATACATTTTTCAAAAGAATATAGATGTCTACATACCTTAAATCTCTTCTTCTCAATGTGCCCAGACCAACTCAGTTGGGGAGACCCTAACCCAGCAGTGCTAGAGGAATTAAAGACACACACACAGAAATATAGAGGTGTGGAGTTACGGGAAATCAGGGGTCTCACAGCCTTCAGAGCTGAGAGGCTCGAACAGAGCTTTACCCCTGTATTTATTAACAGCAAGCCAGTAATAAACATTGTTTCTATAGATTATAGATTATATAGATTATAGATTAACTAAAAGTATTCCTTATGGGAAACAAAGGGATGGGCCAAAATAAAGGGATGGGTTTGCATGTACTTAAGGCACAGATCCCTCATGCTATTGTTTGTGGTTTAAGAACACCTCTAAGCGGTTTTCCCACCCTGGGTGGGCCAGGTGTTCTTGCCCTCATTCTGGTAAACCCACAACATTCCAGCCTGGGAGCCATGGCCATCACGTACATGTCACAGTGCTGCAGAGATTTTCTTTATGGCCAGTTTTGGGGCCAGTTTATGGCCAGATTTTGGGGGGCCCGTTCCCAACATCAGTGAAACTATCTTCAGAAGCATTATGTCCAGTGATTTATAGGATTTGGGATTGCTTTTTTCACATTCTTTTTTTTTACTGTTTATAACTCTCCTGGGTCAATAGAAGAAAAAAAGAGGGAAATGGTAGTTGAGCAGCAGTGGATGAAGGCTTTAGGTATGTGTGTTTCTGTCTTTGGTTTCCTACGTAGTATTGGTTGAACAACTCTCAATAAATAGTTTATATGAGGAAATAATCTTTATTGATTTAATTGTGTTCATCTTATTGACTAAAAGAGACAAGAATTCCCTGAGAATTTCTTTAGTAGCTTCTACCATAAAATTAGGCTGTAATTATGCTTAGTTTTTTTAGTTCATTCCTTGGCTCTTTGAGTATCTTTAAATCATTGATTTGAAATGTAAATTCTTATTACCCCAAGAAATCTCCAACTTGGTTAAGAACTTGAAAACACTGGGTACTTCATCACTTTATAGTAATTAACATCCTCCCTCATTTAATTCATTTAATACATTTCTCCCTCAAATAATCCAGTACATTTTTGTTCATCATTAGTTGTAGTAAGCAAAACAAGTATCAATCTGAGTAAGCTCAGACTTGGCAGCAATTTCTGGACAAAGGACGTCTAAGTTCAGCTGATTTCAAGAGTAGTAGGGCAGGCACTAGAAACTAACATAAGCCTTCAAAGTACAGTTTCTGTATGATAGTATAAAATAGAGTAATGTTCTGTCTTGTATTTGGACCCTATCAAAAGTGTTTTGTTCAGTACCTGGCTGTATGAATACAAAATGCCATATGCAGAATTGAAGAGTGCTTTCAACACGTGTTCAATGAATGATGGCTGAGTTCAAATATAATGTTCAGATGACAAACCTTCAAATGATGGGGCCTGTAGTGTTGTTTCCCTTTCACATTTCAGCTCTTCCGGCCTCTTTTCTCAAATGTGAGTACCCCTCTTGGTTCTCTAATGAGAACCTCTTGTTCTATTTTCCTGGGTGGTAGCTAGCAAGTTTAGATATTGTACCCTGCTGGCCACTTGACACTTAGCAGATGATGTGCTCTGATTTGTGTTTCAGGAAAATGTGACAACCTCATTAAATAAACCAGAAAGCTTTCAAAGTGGTATGAAATTAGAGACCCTGAAAGAAGGAAAGCATATGATCAATATTTGCCTAATAACTTCTTAGAGAATATGTCTTATACTTGTGAGTATACAAAAGAACACAGGCACAGACATTATACACTTCATTTCAAAAACTTCTACCTTCTGTTACCGAAAATCTTCCATGGTAGGATCTGTCTCTACCCATATACATACTTACATAGTGCCTCCCATCCCTATTAAATCTCTGTTCCCGACTGTGTGCTATGAAAAATCTCAAGGCTACAGATGCATTGACTGAATAACACAATAAACACCTACATTTAACATTCTGCTACATTTTCTCTCTCTCTGTATGTATGTATATTTTTTCTAATCCATTTTAAAGTATGTTGAAGACATTACATTTCTCAAATAATCTAGCATATTTTTGTTAAGTATTAGTTCTAGTAAACAGTACAAGTATCAATATGAGAAAGATCAGAACTTGGCAGCAATTTGTGGACAAATGACATAGAAATCCAGTTGATTCCAAGAGTAATGTGGGGCAGGCGCTAAAATCTAACACAATTAAAAGTACAGTTTCTGGATGATAGTGTGAAATATAGTTAACTTTCTGTCTTGTGTTTGGACCACACCAGAAGTATTTTGTTTAGTATTTTTATGTAACATTCCAGTTGCACCCTTGAAAAGGGAAATTTAGTCCTTGTTCCATTGACAATGTTAGGGATTTGAATTAGTATAATAACTTATATATGCCTGTTGTTATCCTGTACTGTCCCTTAATTTCAGAAAAAAATATTTTGTTCAGTTCTGAATGTTCGTATTGAGAAAAGTAGTCAATAGAGTGTGCCCAAAGGAGCAACACTTGAGAGAAGAAGGGGGTAGAAATTGTCTCTCATAAAGGGTAGGGATGGAGCTGCAATGGTCCCAGTGGACTAGTGTGGGGAGACCATGTCTTTATCCCTTATTCCTAACACTCCTTGTTCATATACAGGGAAAAACACATACAAGGCACAGGAAGCAGGTGCAGGGACAGTGTAGGGCCCTGCTGTCATCACTGGAGCCAACAGCCAATGAAACCAGATGGCTGGGAGAAGTCACACTTTTTTTTCCCCTTGGATATGGGGAGAGTGAGAAGAACTATTTGGGTAGAATTTGGTATGTAATTCAGTACAAACCATTGGGGGAGGGAGCAGTGCAGAAGGGTGTCTGCTGAATGGAGTTAAAATGAAGACTATGAGAATCTAAATCTGAGATGGTCTACTTCTGTGATTCTGCTACTTTCTTTTGGACTCTCTTTTCCGTAACCAAATTGTTGTTTCAGTGGTCCTTCCCTCTACCTTCTCTTAGGCAGTGCCATGGTATTGTATGAGACATATATCCTGTTTTCTTGTTGTTTCTTGGTTGTTTCTGAGAAACAACCACCATTTGTTGAAATTATATTACAATATAAATGGATCTTGGGTGACTTAGAGAGTAATTAAAATGCTGACCTTGTGTTTTATTTTAATTTTGGTGGAGAATGCGGAGAACTCTTGTCATACATGAAATACAGTCAGTGTGAGACTTCTCAGGAGCTTACTGGAATTAACATTCCTGTATTCTAAGTCAACAAAGCAAACACATGAATTTGTTATCAAGTTCCAGGTGTGTCCAAAACCCCAATGTTAGAGATGATGAGTAAAATGGTTCTTACCCGCCGGCCGCGGTGGCGTGAGCAGCACTTTGGGAGGCCGAGGCGGGCGGATCACGAGGTCAGGAGATCGAGACCATCCTGGCTAACATGGTGAAACCCCCATCTGTACTAAAAATACAAAAAATTAGCCCGGTGTTGTGGCAGGTGCCTGTAGTCCCAGCTACTCGGGAGGCTGAGGCAGGAGAATGGCGTGAACCCGGGAGGCGGAGCTTGCAGTGAGCCGAGATCAGGCCACTGCACTTCCAGCCTGGGGGACAGAGCGAGACTCCGTCTCTAAATAAATAAATAAATAAATAAATGGTTCTTACCTTCCAGGAGCCTGGCGCTGAAGAAACTAGACCTACGCTTATGAAAAATGTCAGTTAGTGTAAAAACAGAAAAGCCTGTGGTACACGAGGGAAGCAAATAATGAATACTCTGGTATTCCAGAGGGAGAATCTATACAAGGTGAAAGTGAAAACAAAAGAAAGCTTCATAGAGGATGCTGTGTGTGAACTGATCCTTGAGGAAAGTATGCTCATTCAAGAGGAGAGAACGGATGAAGGCGTTTCAGGAGAAGTGGGAAAGTGAGCAGTGTTTGGGAATAGAAAAGACAAATTTCAGGTTGCAAAGGAAAAAAGCAGCAAAAGAGGAGCATGCTTCTGTTTCCCCCCAGTGTTAGTCAGGGTTCTCTAGAGGGACAGGACTAATAGGATAGATGTATATACCAAAGGGAGTTTATTAAGGAGTATTGACCCACATGATCACAAGGTGAAATCCCACAATAGGCCTGTGCAAGCTGAGGAGCCAGGAAGCCAGTTCGAGTCCCAAAACCTCAAAAGTCAGGAAGTAGTGTAGCCTTGAGACTGTGGTCAATGGCGCGAGAGCCCCTGGCAAACCACAGGTGTAGGTCCAAGAGTCCAATAGCTGAGTAACTTGAAGGCCAATGTTCAAGGGCAGGAAGCATCCAGCATGGGAGAAGGATGGAGGCCAGAACACTTAGCCAGTCTAGTCTTTCCGTGTTCCTCTGCCTGCTTTTATCCTAGCCACACTGGCAGCTGATTAGATGGTACCCACCCTCAACCCAGGTTGAGGGTGGGTCGGCCTCTCCCAGTCCTCGGACATAAATGTTAATCTTCTTTGGTGACACACCCAGGAACAATACTTCACATCCTTCAATCCAATCAAGTTGATACTCAGTATTAACCATCACAGCCCCAGTGTTATCTGAAGTTTGTTTTGAGAGGGAGTCTTGCTCTGTGGCCCATGCTGGAGTGCAATGGCACGATCTCGGCTCACTACAATCTCCACCTCCCAAGTTCAAGCGATTCTCCTGCCTCAACCTACTGGGATTACAGGCGCCCACCACTACTCCCGGCTGATTTTTGTATTTTTAGTAGAGACGGGCTTTCACATGTTAGTCAGGCTGGTCTCGAACTCCTGACCAGTGATCCACCGGCCTCAGCCTCCCAAAGTGCTGAGATTACAGGTGTGAGCCAATGCCCGGCTCTATCTGAAGTATTTATGATTACTTTCGAGCCTGTATTTTAGCACTAGATGGATCACAAAACAAGTACCGTTGGTAAGTTCACAGCGATATACAGAATAGATTAATACATTTTTTTCTTGACTACTATCTTAATAATTGGAGAGACAAAAACGGATTCCTCTTTTTTCTTCTCTGCCATTTTCAAAGAAACTAATACGTTGGGATGAGCTGTCATAAATGCATAAATGACTTAAATAATTCTAAGTGCCACAGGGATACCCCATTTTTAAAGAAGGGTGCTTGTGTTATATTTTCATTTTATCCCCTACTCCTCTATGGATGAAGATATCTAATTCTTCAGATAGCAAAACAGAAACATTTCTTCCCAAATGGCACATTGATTAGATACCTTATTTTTGAGGTTTCTATAGTGGATACAAAAAATCAAAATAAGACATCAAAGAAGCCAACATAAATTATAAATAATTTCCTTAGTAATTAAAAGTCATACTGGAAACTTGCATAATATCCATGCTCTGGCACTTTCTAAATAAGCCCCCAATATTAGAGTATGTACAGCTGAAACTGTGCTGTAATTGCCTCCTGACCAGCTGCCCCTGCCTGCCCTTCACCTCATTTCACCATCCCCTGACCGACTGCAAACCCCATCCCTCCCGTCTTTTGCACCTGCTTCTGCCCTAGACAGTTCTAAAATTACATGACCAAAATGCTCTTTGTTATATGTGTGTGTCTTATTTTTTAATGAAATATGGTAGATAAATTAGCATTTTAGAAGGAATATAATCCACATTTTTAAAAATTGCCAATTTGATGATCACAATGAAACTTGTGTCCCACATGGTAATTTGGTTATAGCAATAAATGGTGTCATGCACACACACATGCCATAAGTTATACAGTCTAGAGATGCATGGATTTCTCTTTCAGCCTCTCCAGTAGAATGGCCAGCGTTATCAATGTGTTTGGATAAGAGTGACTTCATATCAAAATATCATAATATACCATGCTGCAAATAGTTCTTGAAGAACATTTTCCAGCTGTGGGAATGATTTTTTCTTAATCATAAACCAGCTTTTGCCTTCATTTTCAACCTGTAAAAGCAAACTAGATTGATTGCCAGCCAAAACTTACACAATATGAAAGCATGTAAAATTTGTGAAGGTCACCCATTAAATTATTAACAATAGTAGTTATTAACAATCTTTATTATACTTTTGTGTGTATACATAAGTATACATGTATATGTGTATTATAATAATATGATTATATATAATCATTTTCTGACTTCAAAACATTTCATGGGTACCCCCCCATATCAGTTCAAACAGAATTATGTTAATATTTTTTAATTATGTTAATAGTTTTTCATGTCTTCATCATATATCATGGGATGCATATAAAACAATTCATTTAAACATTGGCCATTAAGGGGCACATTGGTTTTTCCAGCTCCGTCAGTTTTACAAATAATGTTCCAACAAACATTTGTGTACATGTACATATGTGCATTTGTGTGAATGTTTCTGAAGGACAGCTTTCTAGAAGTGAAACGTTGACCTCAGTTAACCTTTGACTTTATTCATAGTGGATCAAAAGTGAGCAATGCAAAGAAAACCTCCTGACGTCCCTGGATTTACAGCGTATCATATGAACAAATGTGTCTGACTGTCCGTAGCCAAGTAGACTTTTGCTCTACTATCTGCAAGCATAAATGAGACGTATGTTCTGCCTGAAAGATAAAAGAATGTTCAACCATGAACTTTTGAGGATAGGTCTCCTAAAGCATTGAATGTTTGGAACCTTTCTATGTTACCTAACTAAGGTGTCAAATAAGGAAGTAAATTTAAAATGAATAGTTTAAGAACAATCATATGCAAATAAAGAAAGTTAGGGATCGTTAGACCTTTCCAGACAAGATTTTATTATTCTAGCATTTTTAAAATTATTTTTTGACAATTACTGTGAGATTCAATTATCAATATTGATTTATTCCCTAAGAGGTTGTCATAAACTTCTCTTGATTAAAAAGATACACAGTTGACTTGTCATATTTACAGGTTCTGCATCCACAGATTCAGCCAACTACAGATGGAAAATATTAAAACATAAAAACTTAAAAACATACAGTGTGTCAGCTATTTACATAATATTTGCATTGTATTTGGTATTAAAAGTAATCCAGAGATGATTTAAAGTGTACAGGAGGATGTGCCTAGATTGTGTGCAAATACAACACTATTTTATGTAAGGTAGTTGAGGATCCACAGATGTTGGTACCAAGGGAGGCTCTGGAATCAACCCCTATGGACACATAGGGCCAAGTGTACTTTACAACCACATAGTGGATACTTCCATTTTTTTTTTTCTGCTGTCATAATTGGGCATATAAAAATCATCTCATCTATAACTGTTAAAATAAATAAGACAAGGCATCATCTATAAGAAGAATCATGTATGAGAAGGATCATCTGGAAATGATAACATCTTTGATCTCTCTCTCAAAGGTCATATTTAAAGACTTTATATGTAGCTTAGGTTGAAAAATAATAAATGTGCTCTAAAACAGAATACCTTGTTGAATAGGAGAAATTTATGACACCTTTTTTATGACTGTGATTTTTAAATATAGAGTAGAATTTTAAAACTGAGTATAAAAATAGAGAGTAGAATTATAAAGCTCATTTTAGAAAACTGAGTATTATCTGTAAAAGTAAAACCTCAGGGACCTTGGAAGATATTAAGGTTCCTATTTTATGGCAAAAAATTTATTGAGAAAGTTTTCTCAAAATTCAGCAAGACACACCAACTATAGTCATGCTGTTGTATCTTTATTAGATAATCATAAAATATATTCATTTTAATAGGTAATTGTGCCTGTGTTACTGTGTGTACTTTGACTCCATACCATGCAAACACACCTATAAAATAATTATCTTCTTTAAATACTAGGATTTTCTCTCTTTGTTGACAAAGTGTTTTTTTTCCATACTCCCAATCTTAAAATTACCCATCATTATGACTATTTGTTTGCATATTCGATTCCCCTCTTACTCTTCCAGAAGTTCAGTTATTCATTAAAACATTTGATGGTGTTTGTTACATAATAATTTTAATCAGAAACTATGTATATTGTATCTGGAGCTTTAAAAATATGTCTGGTCAGCTATACTGTTGAAAATAGAAATCGATTTACTTTTTTTTTTTGTAGTCTCATACTTTTTATAATGGCTAGTTTTAAAAAGGGGGAACATGCACACAATTGAAGTGGATCAACCCCTCTTAACCAGTTGTGGCTATAAAGATTGACAGCAGTGCGTGGTCAGCCTTCCTTTCATTCTTCCACGTACACAGGTGAGCGTTGCTGTCTCTTTTTCCTCCAGCTTTCAAGGTCTATGAGAGTGGAAAAATGGTCATGTATACATCTTTTTATCTGTTAATGTTTGCTTAATGGAATCAAACTTTTTGGCATAGTGGCCTCCATTTTCCCTTAGGTAATGACATGTAAATTTTAATGAGTTAGGGTTGAATTAAATCAAACCAATAACTGCTACAGTTTTTTTCTGTGAATTGTAAAATACATCAGAAATTTGTTTGTTATTTGTGATAAACAAGTACCTTTCCCTGGCAGAAAAACAGAGGCACAGAACCGGCCTCTGACTGTTTCTACCAGACAGTTGATTTTAATACTTCTTGAATATTGATTGCTAAATCATATAAGAATTTTACTGATGGTTTAAAGTATTTGACTTTTCAATGTTTTTATTTGCCTATCATATGGCTATTTCCCCTACTAAATGCAATATTAACAAAATAAATTTCTTAATTGCTACTTTATTTTTATTAATCATAAAACATTAGGAGAAGGTAATGAAATTTTTATTATGGATTTAAGTAGCTTGATTTTACAGCAACACTCAAGAAGAGCAAGTGGGATTGAATATGCTGCTATCCCTTTGGGGGAAGACTATGAAAATTTTAATATATTACAGAAATGGAAGAATGTGGACTAGTAGAAGTTATTCTGGGGAACAGTTTTTTTAACCATGAAATTAAGGTTAATTCAAATTAAGGTAAAATGTTTTTAACGTTAGTCTCTTAGTAATGAACGTATATATCTATTTTAGGTGCCAAAATTGGACAGATTTTAATTTGATATTTATCATTTCTATTTGTAATAGAAATGTCATCAGGATTCAGTTACTTCTATTTCAATGAAATTATGTAATCTGCTCTGAAAATTCAAAGGCTACCAACATACATTAAAATATCTATCAAGAATTCATATATGCATTTAAAGAATATATTGAATTAACAGATGAAAAAAAATCCTTAGAAAAAGTGGTCAAATATTTCAAGTTAAGTTGGTGGGGAAGTAAAATCTCTAAGAAATTACTATGCATCATTGTCAGTTAAGTGCAGTGTAAAATGGACATACATCAATGAAAAAGCCGGAATAAAGTTGATAGAGAAATTTGAAAGAAGCAAGAAGCAGATTTCCACACCCATACCCCAGTTGCACATTGACCATGTCCCAAAATAGGGAGGAAAACCGAGACAACACCCTGAAAGAAAACAAAACCAGAAACAGCACTTTACAAGAAATTCTCCAGGATCTTATAATACAAAGACATTTTCTACAGGTCAGATCTCCTTTCCAGATTAGCCTAATTTCTTTTTCTTATTTCAAGAAATGTGCTCTCTCAATCAAATAAACTCTCTCAATAAACTCTCATATAATCAAATAATCAAATAAACTCTCTCAATCTCTGCTTCTGCCTGAAGTTGAATGGATGAAACAACTAAAAATCTGAAGATTTTATAAGATTTCCATATGCTCTAGGCCACAGGGATGAGGCATTTGTTGGCCTACCTGGAAGCAGGCAGAGCCTTGACTCATTTGCTCCAGAGTCTTTCTGAGATGCTTGGCAGACATTCTCCCCAGATTAGTCACTCCTGAGACCTGCATTTGAGTGGATCTTCCATTTCCCATAACCCTGATTTCCACCTCAACCATTCTTGCCCTTATTACCTTATCCAGGTCATTATTGAACTTGCTCCCTGCAATAGACTTTGCATGTATGTGGCCCTCCAAAATTCCTATCTTGAAATCCAATCACTGATATGCAATAGTATTAAGTGGTGAGGACTTTTGAGAGGTGACTGGGTCATTGATATGGTTTGGTGGTGTCCCACCCAAATCTCATCTTGAATTGTAACGCCCACAATCTCCACATGTCGTGGGAGGGACCTGGTGGGAGGCGATTGAATTATGGGGGCAGCCCTTTTCCTGCACTGTTCTCATGATAGTGAATGAGTCTCATGAGATCTGATGGTTTTAAAAGGGAAATTTCCCTGCACAAGCTCTTCTCTTGTCTGCTGCCATGTGAGACATGCCTTTCACCTTCTGCCATGATTGTGAGACCTCCCCAGCCACATGGAACTATAAGTCCGATAAACTACCTTCTTTTGTAAATTTCCCAGTCTCACTTATGTCTTTATCAGCAGTGTGAAAACAGACTAATACAGTCATGAAGGTGCAGCCCTTATGAATGGGAACTGTGCCCCTATTAAAACAGGCTTCAGGAAACTTGCTTACCCATTTCACCATTTGAGGACACAACTAAAAGATGCCATCTATGAGGAACAGGCTCTCACCAGATACAAAATCTGCTGGAACCTTAATTTTTGACTTCCCAGATTTCAGAATTGTGAGCAAGACATTTCTGTTGTTTATAAATGACCTAGTGTTAGGTATTCTGTTATGACAGCCTCACCAGACAAAGACACTCCCCAGTGCTCCGTCTCATCAACTGTCATAGCATCATTGCCAATGTGGAATAGGATTCCATTCCAAGTTCTGGTTGGTGAAAATGAGGCTCATTACATAAGGAATGCATTAGCTCATTGGATATACCAGTGAAGACAGCAGTCTGATAGATCTCCTCCGAACTACTTTGCTCATCAGAATCTTGTGTGATAGAGGTTTTCCCAGAGCACAGAGACCCAGGCAGGTGCTAAGATATGTAAAACAAGTGCTTAAATTAGGAGGGTAAAGAAAGAGTTAAAAAAATGTATAAACTTTAAGATTTATAAAGAAGCCTAGGCAAAAAAAAATAACAGAGACATATATATAAAATTATGCAATTTGATTCATAGTATATATTAAAAACATGAAAATATTTAATAAACCAAAAAGTGAGATATTTAATAAACCAAGGGGCCACATGGCATTTCCTGTTATATTAAAAAAATCTAAATAGAAAGCTTGTGTGACCGTACCAAAGTTTCACATAATTTTAATAGAAGCTAGAAATAATTAAAAAATCATGAAGCAGACTTGTTGATTTTTTATGCCATAATTAAACATATAAATGTTAAAAGTAAAGTTTATATACCAAAATGTAAAGTTAATAAAAAATACAAAGTGTGACCTGTAGGATCAATCAATAGTGAAAAAAAAATGAATAAATAAAGCCTATCTAATAATGACTACAGAAGAGAGATCAGATTAGATAATACTTGTATTATTTTATTTACTTGAAATTTCTTCAAGTTGTATACATTAAATATATACTGCTTTTTGTATGTTGAGCATACCTCAACAAAATGGTCTAAAAATCCGTATTGCGTCTGGGTGTGGGTGGCTCACGCCTGTAATTCCAGCACTTTGGGAGGCCGAGGCGGGCAGATCACCTGAGGTGCAGGAGTTCGAGACCATCCTGACCAACATGGAGAAAACCCATCTCTACTAAAAATACAAAATTAGATGGGCATGACAGTGCAAGCCTGTAATCCCAGCTACTTGGGAGGCTGAGGCAGGAGAATCACTTGAACCGAGGAGGCCGAGGTTGCAGTGAGTCGAGATCATGCCATTGCACTCCAGCCTGGGCAACAAGAGCGAAACTCCATCTCAAAAAAAAAGAGAGAGAAAAAAAAAAAGAAAAACAAAATTGTGTTGCATTTATTTAAACAATGGCATGATTTCTGAAAACACAAAAATTCCAAATAAAAGTCATACAATAATTGAGAGTTCACAATCTAATACATTCTTCCAGCTCCCTAGTTTTAACACTTCAGTTCGACTTTGGTGCTGCCCCCTTCTGCAATCCATACCATCTATTCCACACTTAAATATTTCTCATTTAAATTTCCTTCATCTTCATGTGTATTAATAGTAACAGCAAACTTCTATTGAGTATTTGTTGCATATCACTGACTGTACTATGACAGTTTTTTTAAATGTAAGTTGGCAAATAAAAGCATTTCTGTTTTACATATGAGAAAAATAGACATTTCACAGAACTTCGATAAGTTGCCTACGGTAACATAGCTTGGGAAATGGTAGAGCTGGAAATCTCACCCACCTGCCTGGTTGTGAGCATGAGTTTTGGGGTCAGGCCGGTGGATTGGAACGTGGAAAGACATTCTTATTCTTCTACAACTAATTGTACATTTTCTGTTCCAAAATGTATAGCCCTTCACTTATAGCTCTTTTCTTACAATGATCTATTACTGAAACGATTTGTTTACACATCATTTTTTCAAAACTAGATTACGAACTTCCCAAGGGCAAGAAACTGAGCCTTCCATATCATCATATCAAGCAATAAGCACAGTTTCTGGTTTGATGTAAGGCATTAACAACTGTGTCTGCTTTTTTGGAATGCCTTTTCCTCTTCTTTTTACTTGCTAGTGGAAATCTGATTCATACATCTTCTGTTCTCTACTGAATACTCTTTAATCTATGGAAACTGTCTGCTTTCCACAACACCTGTCCTCATTTTTGAACCTCTGTAACATTGCTTTTGCCATATATCATAAGTATCTTATCCTCAAATACATAATATTATAATACCTGTACATCTGTTTTATCTTTCACTCTCATGCTTCTCAGTTTAGAGGCTTCTTAGAGGCAAAAACTAAATGAAACAGCAACAAGACTTTCTCTTACTCAGTATACCTATATCGCCTACGTAGTAAATTTCAAAATTTGATATGCATGCTTTTTTTTTTTGGTCCAGCAACATCCTTTCCTTCCTCTCTATTCTGTACCCTCTCCCAGATATTTGCAATTTCCTCAACAGATTACATAGAATAATGCCCCCTGGGCCCATAGAATTGTGAAGAAACAGAAACCTTGGAGTCTAACAGACATAGCTTGGAACCTTGAATCCATTTCTTCAATCTATGTGTGATTCTTGTTAGATTAACCCTAACCATGATCTGAGAAGCCTTTGCTTCAAAACGTAAAGTACTACTAAAGTACTACTAAGACCATACATCTTTGGACATCTTCCCTCAATCCACCAGAACCATCTCTGCTTTTGTGTCTCTGCCCATCCTGTGCACATCCATGTGTGTCCGGATAGCCCAAGACCACCCTTGGGCTCCATGATTTCCTAGAAGGACTCACAGGACTTGGAAAAGCTATATGCTGATGATTACGGTTTACAACAGTTAAAACATCCAGATTAAAATCAGCAAAGGGAAAAGGTGCTTGGGGCAAGCCCAGGAGAAACCAGGTGCAAGCTTCCAGTTACCATCTTGCAGTGAAATTCTATAGACAGCATCTGATTCTCTCAGCAGTGCAGTGAGATAACACCCACAGAGTTTAGCTGCCAAGGAAGCTCACCCAAGCCTTCGTGTCTAGGATTTCACTGGGAACCACTTGAGTAGGCATAGTGCTCTTCTCATAGGGCAGAGTATTCCAGTGACTGAGAGGGCATGTCCCAGGAGCCAGGCAGGGGCCAATCCTCATGGAACAGACCTTTCTTTTGAATGTGCAGGGCTTGGGCAGCCTGGGCCTGCTGAGTTGACCCTTCACCACCTGCCATGTGTAATTACATCCATTTCACATACCCATTTCTTTGATCTTCCTCACTACTTATTTCATATTCAATCTATCTTTGTTGAATGGTTGTATAAATAAATGCATTTCTGAAACTTGTGATATAATCTAACATTTCTTCAAATATATGTAATATGCATTATATATTAGTTGATAATTAGGTTATTTCATTAATTCAGAGACAAGTTTTTTTTTTTCTTTCGTTTTAGAGAACCAAGCAAAATATGAATTTTGTATTTGCTCGAACTTCAGATTTTGTATTTGCATTTCTTTGGAATATCAGAGAGTTTTTTGAAGGTTGCTGGTGATATATAGTTACTGTAGGACACACAAAAAATTGATCTTTAACTTGGAGTACACAAAATGGCAGAATTCACACATTTATGGGTAAATAGAGAAAACTTTCCTTAGTAGGGTTCAGCCCTCCAGGAAATACTTGGAAGATGAGGGTCAAAACCAATGTTTGAAAAGCCAAGGAAAATATGTAATGGGTAAATAAGGGACTGCCTTTTTAACTCAGTCTTTGAGATGATTGAGAAAGGCTGGGAGCTGAGACCAGGGCAAAACCTGGGACAAACGCCAGTGTCTGTTTTCTCAGTTCAATTTAGCATTCCATTGGCTCTTTTTGCCTGGAGAAATATGAGTTGAGAGAAAAGGAAAATCACACTAAAAAATCCACAGTGACTTTGTATTACTAATATGCACAATTTAGTGTATACTATACCATATACAATTACAATATCTGTAAACTTCTAGACCTACAATATGTGCCACCTTGCAGAAGACAGCACTATTTGAAAATCTGTGTTGAGATTTGCTAGCATAATTCAAAAAAATGTTTTGAAAACTTGAAAATATTTTTGACCTAATTGAAAACAAAATATGCATGTAAGAAAAGAATATGATTTTTCATTCTACATCATGGTAGTAGGGAGAGTTTCAAGAATTTAGATATAGAGTAGAGTTTTGGAAGTTTGATACAGAGGAAAAGGAATGTTTCTCATAGCATTTTCTTAACACTCATTTTCTGCAAATGGAAAATGTGTCTAATATTCTTCTCAATTGTTTAGTTCATAAATGACATTGGATGTGAATATTTATGCAAATCAGCACGATTTCACTCATTTAATTCATGTTAATAAGTAGTTTTGATTAATACAAGGATATTTCTAAATCATATTTAATTATTTTTTTTCTACCAAGGAAAAGACAATAGTAAAAAAAAAATGGACAAGATCTCATTTTAAAAGAAGAGATACAAATTATTTATCCTTTTATAATTGTTAATGATAAATTTGAGGCCTTGGGTTTAATCCATAGCTTGGGTCTTTATTCTTCAGGATTTTGTTTTGTGGGTTCTTTTAACAAAATAATTCTCTAAATTTTGGTCTTTTAGAAGGACAATTAAAATCAAGGATGAATACTCTGATTTTTACTCTATATTTTAAAGGTGGCTTTAGGTCCCACAGTGAAGTATTAAAAGGTGTCTCCTCGTGTACAAATGGATTTATTTTCCAAAAATATGATGTTAAAGACAATCTTAATGTCCTTTATTCACCTCTAATACCCATCATTAGATTACATTGCCGTTAGTCAGAGATGTTCTTACATTTAAAGGCAAAATTTGATATAGTCTGCAATAATTCTTAGAAGAAATATATTTTAAGAATAATTTTGTTTTGATAAATATGAATTGAGAGAAAAGCAAAATCATTAAAAATATATAGTGACCTTGTATTATCAATATAGACAATTTAGTGTACATCATACTATATACAATTACAATATCTGTAAATTTCTAGACCTATAATATGCACCACCTTGTGGAAGACAGCACTAGGTCAAAATCTATGTTGAGATTTGCTGGGTGCAAAACATATCTATGCTTCGCTTAACCACAGAATCCTGTGTACCTTTTGCAAAATTGAATTTGATGCCCAGAAACATCTTTTATAGAACAAAAGGCTTAGAAAGAAGTCAGCACATTGGGACTGAGCACACCTACTCCTAGCACAGAATAATACTTGGAATGTCAGTTGTTAGTTCATAATGTTGGAGGAAGGTGCCAAGTCTCAGAATTTTTGAGATATGTGTTAAATTAGAAAAATAATTGGATGTCATGTAAAGAGTCGATAATCCTGGTTGCCGAGCTCCCCTCTGCAGGACCTCCGTGGGTCGTCTTGTTTGAGGATCACACAGCTGTACTGCTTGGGGACAGATGTGGAGGCTGTGAATCTCTTGAGGTGTCTGGGCTTCTTGCTTTTTAATTTATCATCTTGTCACCCTCCTACTCCCGCCTCTTTGGGGTTGAGATGAAAGAAGTGAGATATAAAGAAATACTCATTGCACTTTTTAATTGAACATTAGGTTTGGTTCCAAAATACAAGACTTCAGTTCACACGCACAGAAAGAATGTCAGAAATACGGCAAGAAGGGCCAGGCGAGGTGGCTCATGCCTGTAATCCCAGCACTTTGGAAGGCCGAGGATGGCGGATCCCTTGAACCCAGGAGTTTGTGACCAGTCTGGGCAACATAATAAAACCCCGTCTCTACAAAGAATACAAAAATTAACTGGGTGTGGTGGCACGCGCAGATGGTCCCAGCTACTCGGGAAGCTGAGGTGGGAGGATCGCTTGAGCCTGGGAGGTAGAGGCTGCAGTGAGTGGAGATCACACCACTGCACTCCAGCCTGGGAGACAGAGCAAGACCCTGACTCTAAAAAATAAAAAATATGAAACATGACAAGAATGGCTTAGATAGGATTTTCTTACAGAGGACTTTTATTCGCTTTTGCTCCAGGAGACATAAGCTCTGCTTTAGGGCCCATGTGGCTTTTCTGTCTTGAAGTCTTGGAATGCAAATATTTCTTGAACTCTGTCAGAGAAAATATGTGCAATGTACTATAAAAATACTGCAGGACAATATTATTGTGGTCTCTGATGAAAAAATATTTTTCTCATGTTTTTATGCAGTAAGACTTAGCAGTCTTTGGCTCTATTGTGTCTTCTAAGGCTGAGAAAGGCTTTATTGTATGCTAACAAAACAGGCCTTTTGTGTATATATTTATATGTTTCACCTTAAAAGCTTTTATCAGTTTACAATTTGCTGGCTCTAGGGGGCAAAGTGAAGACACCTCTTTTAAAAATAACACACTTAATTTCCTTTTGCATATCTTCTTTGGTGAGGTGTCCTGATCTTTAAAAACCCCATTTTTATTGGGTTCTTTGTTTTCTTTTCCTGGGTTTTATGAGTTCTTTGTATATTTTGGATCTGGATACCAGCCCTTTATAAGAAAGATATATTTTCAAACAGTTTCTTTTCGTCTGTGGCTTGTCTTCTTGTTCTTTTAATGGTCTTCACAGAGCAGAAGGTTTTAATTTTAATGATGTGCAGCTTACCTTTAAAAAAAAAATTCCTGAATTGTGTTTTTGGAGTATGTAAAAAGCCATCACCAAACTCAAGGTCATTAATTATAACACATGGACCACACTAAGGCAAGATATTACTAATGGGAATGGGGCACGAAGGTGTGTATAGAAACACTGCACTTTCTGCTCAGTTTTCTGAAAACCAAGCACTGATCCAAAAAACAGTATTAATAAAAATAATTTACTGAGCCAACAAAACAAATAATATCTCTTTACATTAAAATACCGCTTTTGTCATACGCCCAAAATTACTCCCAGACTTGCTATTGTCTCCATATATATGTTTCTGCATTGTTGGTATACTCTTTAGAAATGTTTAAGAGTGAGTAAATCAAAGCAGCTCTTCTTGGTGATTTTCCCAGTGGTGTTGAAGTCCAAGGGCTTGTTAAATGTTGTGTGTCTTCCTGTTTAACTTCACCTTGTGCCTGCCTTCTTCTTTCTGGTTTCCCATCACTCCCTGAGGACCCGCTGCACTTGGATGTACCCAGGTGTGCACTTCCTGCACGTGAGGAATACTTGCCTCCTTCCCATGGCCATTACTGGGCATCCCTGTGTTGCCAACGACAGTGGTTGTGCTGTCAGGCAGCCCCTGTCTCTGCGCCTTGGCACACACTGTTCCTCCTGTGTGGGGTCCCTGTTCTCATTGCTATTTTTAGCACTCTTGGTAAGAGGTAACCCATTATCTCTGCCAGAGCTTTCCTAGTTCCCTCTCTGAATAAAATGTCCTTTAGGTCTCCTGTCAAAGCGGTTCTAAAATGCTTCTTATGCCACATATGAGGGCTGGTCACTTAGGTGTCTATTTTTTTTTTCTTCAATGCTGTTTTTTTCTGACATAGAATATACCGTTCCTTTATTTTCAAATACTGCATGCAGCAGGAAATTAGCATTAAGGAGATGTTTTTTGGAAGAGAGAACAAATGAATAAATGAAGAATGTTTTCCTGTGTATTGTTTCCTTCTCACTGCTTTGGGTTTTGAGGGCAGTGGGAGAACAAGGGGATAGAGTATGAGAGATTAAGATCAGGCTGTGGAGTGTTTGTCAGTTAATCAATGTGGTCTAAACCACTTTAAAAAAAGAATTAGCAACATAGAAATTAATACAAAAGGTGGAAGCAACAGCTCTGTTTGCACTGGGAAATGTCTTTTAAGACCAACTTTTGTGTAGTTGCACAAGTGGAAAAATAAACGTGAACAGAAATTGCCAAAAATAAATAAATGGAACAGGGAAGCTTCCTTGGAAAGTGTTTGTTTATTGGGCTTGAGTCACCAAAACAAATGTCTCAACATTGGTTTTCAAAATTATCTGAGATTTTAATTTCCATGTGTTGTCTTCAATTGGCCATTTAGCCTTCATCAATAAATAGCAGTGGGTTCACAAAACATATATATTCTTTGATTTATCTTAGCCTGTGAAGATATAGCTACCAGTTTAGCAAATGACACCTTAAGCATCACCTGAAAACTCTGAATGATAAGGTTGTATTGTAGTAAATGTCCTAAGTCAGGGAATAGAATGCCTTCCTGCTTCTTCTGTGCTTGCTACCCTTTCTTGGGTTTCTGCACTGTTTGTAGATACACATTCACTTAACCAATTATCTCATGAATCGGATTGAGGCCAATATTACCTATGAATGTCGGCAAATATTAAGTAATGTTCTTTCATAGTTGCCTGATTTTTGCAACCAGGACCAGTGACAATTTGGTACCGCTCTGGATCATCCATGGTTAAAGGGTAATCATAAATAAGTCATCTCACCATTGTGGGCTTCGGATTTCTCACCAGTAAACAGAGGTACTTAGATCAAATGCCTCAAAATTCCCTCCCAATACTAGTCTCTGGATATATCTAATGTGTCGTTGTCTCCTGACAATGGTGTTACCATTTGTGATTTAAAGTTTTACTTTCAATTATACCATAAACTTTTCGAAAATAAAGTTCTTCAGTGTTAAGGCAGCATTTATTCATCTTGAATGGAAAAGCTAAGTAAGAAACACTCTTTCCAATGATTTTATCTAAACCTCAGAATTTTTTCTCCATGTTACCAGTGTTCTAACTGTGGCCTTATATTCTCACATCAACAGATGCCATATGAATGTCATCATTTAAAGTTCATGAGCTAAATAAAAACAAGGTAATTTATACAACTTCTTGAAGGTGGTAGATAACTTGTCTAATCCCTCTTTTTATGGGAACTGTGGGTGAAGATTCACCTCTATCAATTCTCACCTCTTAAGGAGACACTACCGTTTTGTAGAGTTTATGGTAATTTCAAATATGTTTTTAAAAATGTAAATATCAGAATAAGCTTACCATGTGCCAGCATGTTTCCTAGCATTGAAGTCTAGGAAGTGTTCTCTGCAATTTATTTTTCTAAAATAAAACTGATAAGAAATTTCAAGCTATAACGGGAGGTCAAAGTGTTGGCAACACATTAGATACCATCCCTGAAAATGAAACTGGTGTGAAACCACAAAGAGTGGGGAAGTTTTCCCCATTAGTATACTAAGTAGTATAACCTGACACAAAGCCAGTAAACACAGCTTAGAATACATAAGTATTTCATTAAGCTAACATTGGCCAACTGGAGAGTTTCATTGAGATATGATATAATTTATTTAGCTGATTCCTACTGGTCCCTAGCAATGACTTCTTAAGTTGTCACACAGGCAGTGATTCAAATAAGAAATAAATTTTGAAAAATTAATGATAAATGTCATGGGTCACATAAATCTGGGTAGCATTGTGCTCTGAAAGTTTGCCATTGCTTTTAGTTTCACGCCTTGTAATTTCACAGAAAGAAAAATAAGTTGTGTTCTAGCTCTGAATTAAACAGACACTCTAGTGTCAGGTGAGAGAAAGGCTGAATTTGTCAAATTCCCACTCAGGCTGCCTTCTACCGTCTGAGATGAACTTTCTAGTGAAAAAATCTCCTCTATCCCAGTATCCTACCTTTCAATAAGGCTTCAGTCAAAAAGAGAGCAATAAAAAAAAATTTCATACAATCTTGCAGTTATTCTTCTGGGTATGTACACAAATGGGTTGAAAACTTTTGCCCACAAGAAAACCTGTAAACAAATGTTTATAGCAACTTTATTCATAATTACCCAAGCCATTAAACAAGCCAAATACCTTTCAATGAGTAAACTGTGGCACATCCTAGCAATGAACTCTTATTCAGCACTAAAAAAAAAAGTTATCAAGCTATGAAAAGACACAGGGGAAGCTTGAGTGCATATTGCAAAGTTAAAGAAGACAATCTGAAAGCTATGTCTGATTCCAACTATATGATATTCTGGGAAAGGCAAATCTATGGAGACAAAGGGATCAGTGCTCGCCAGAGATTAGTGGGGAGAGGAGGATAAACAGGTGGAGAACAGGGGATATTTATGGCAGTGAAACTACTCTGTATGATGCTATAATGGTGGGTTCATGTCATTAAATATTTGTCAAAACCCATATAATGTACACCATCAAGAGTGAACAATAATGTAAACTATGAACTCTGGGTAATGGTGATGTCTCAATGCAGGTTCATCAGTTGTAACCAACAGATCGCTCTGGTGTGGGATGTTCATAGCAGATAGAGGCAGGGTGGTTGTACGTGGGTGTGGTCACAGGATATATGGGAACTCTATACTTTCTACTGAATGTTGCTGTGAACCTAAACTTGCTGTAAAAATATTTTTTTTAAAAAAGGTGAAAGTTTTTCTTAAACATAGAATTGTTGAGATGTCTGATATTAGTTATGATTATTGTGTTGGTCTGTTTTCTCACTGCTATAAAGAAAACCACCAGAGGCTCAGTAATTTATAAAGAAAACAGGTTTAATTCACCCCCAGTTCTGCATGGCTTGGGAGGCCTCAGAAAACTTGCAATCATAGTGGATAGGGAAGCAGGTACCATCTTATATGGCAGCAGGTGAGAGAGTATATGTGAGTAAAGGGTGAAGAGCTTCTTATCAAATCATCAGGTCTCGTAAGAACTCACTCACTATCATGAAAATAGCATGGAGGAAATTGCCCCCATGATACAGTCACTCCACTCTCTTGACACATGGGGATTAATGGTTGAGATGAAGTGTGGGTGGGGACACAAAGTCAAACCATATCAACTCTTCAGAAACATTATCATTTTCATACTTAAAGATTTAACTCTTAGCAAACAATAGTAACAGCAACAACAGTAGTAATGAAAAGAGTCTATAGAGCCCAGTTAAATAGCCTAAATGGCTGACAATCCTAGCAGAGAACTCTAGGATGAGTCATAGAGACCATGTTCTATCCAGAAGGGTGCTATGCAGCTGGTTTCAGGTAGAAACAAAAAAGATGCTCAATATTTCTGGGTTTACAAAGTTTCCAAGAGAAGCGTGAAAACCTCTCAATTTTAAAACCGTGTCTCACTGTTAAGAAAAACCCTACAGGCCAAAACATATACATCTGTGATATGGTTAGACTTTGTGTCTCCACCCAAATATCATCTTGCATTGTAATCCCTATAATCCCCACGTGTCAAGGGAGAGAGCAAGTGGAGATAACTGAATCATGGGGATGGTTTCCCCCATGCTGTTCTCATGATAGTGAGTTCAAACCAGATCTGGTGGTTTTATAAGGGACTCTACCCCACTTTGATGGGGCAAGTCTCCTTCTTGCCACCTAGTGAAGAAGGTGCCTTGCTTTCCCTTTGTCTTCTGCCATAATTGTAATTTTCCTGAGGCCTCCCCAGACATGCTGAACTGTGAGTCAATTAAACCTCTTTCTTTTATAAATTACCCAATTTGGGGCAGTTCTTTATAGTAATATGAAAATGGACTAATTTGGTAAATAGGTACCAGGAGTGGGGTGCTACTATAAAGATACCTGAAAATGTGGAACTGTAAAAGGCAGGCCCTGGAATAGTTGGAGAGCTCAGAAGAAAACAGGAAAATGTGGGGAAGTTTGGAACTTTCTAGAGACTTGTTGAATGGCTTCAACCAAAAAGCTGACAGCAAAATGGACAATGAATTTCAGGCTGAGGTGGTCTCAGATGGAGGTAAGGAACTTGTTAGGAACTGGAATAAAGGTGACTCTTGCTATGCTATAGCAAGGAAACTGGTGGTGTTTTGTCCCTCCTCTAGAGATCTGAGGAAATTTGAACTTGAGAAACATTATTTAGGATATCTTGTAAAAGAAATTCGTAAGCAGCAAAGCATTCAAGAGTTGACTTGGGTGCTCTTAAAAGCATTAAGTTTTATGCATTCACAAAGAGAGGGTTTGGAGTGTCAACTTATGTTTAACAGGGAAGCAGAACACGAAATTTTGGTAAATTTGCAGCCTGATGGTGTGGCAGAAAAGAAAAACTTATTTCCTGAGGAGAAATTCAAGCTGGCTGCAGAAATTTGCATAAGTAACAGAGAGCCAAATGTTAATCACCAAGACAAAGGGGAAAATGTCTCCAGGGCATGTCAGAAGTCTTCATGGTAGCCTCTTCCATCATAGGCCTGGAGGTCTAGGAAGAAAAAATGGTTCTGTGGGCCAGGCCTAGGGGCCCCATGCTATGTGCATCCCAGGGACTTGATGCCCTGTGTCCTAGGTGATCCAGCTGTGGCTAAAAGGGACCAAGATACAACTCAGGCCATGGCTTCAGAGGTTGTAAACTTCATACCTTGATGGCTTCCATGTGGTGTTAGTCTTGTGGATGTGCAGAAGACAATAATTGAGGTTTGGGAACATCTGCCTAGATTTCTGAGGATATAGGGAAATGCTTGGATGTCCAGGCAGAGATGTATTGAAGGGGCAGAGCTCTCATGGAGAAGCTCTGTTATGGAAGTAAAGAAGGGATATGGGGGGTTGTAGTTCCCACACAGAGTCCCCGCTGGGGACCTAGTAGAACTGTGAGAAGAGGGCCACCATGCTGCAGACCCTAGAATGGTAGATTTACTGACAGCTTGGACTGTGTGCCTGGAAAAGCCACAGACCCTCAATGCTAGCCATGAAAGCGGCCAGGAGGGGGTTGTACCATTCAAAGCCAAAGGGGTGGAGCTGCCCAAGATTGTGGCAGCCCACCTCTTGCATCAGCATGACCTGGATATGAGACCTGGAGTCAAAGGAGATTATTTTGGAGCTTTAAGATTTAATTACTGCCCTATTGGATTTCAGACTTGCATGGGGTCTGTAGCTTCTTTGCTTTGGCCAATGTCTCTCATTTGGAATGGGTGTATTTATCTAAGGCCTGTACCCCCACTGTATCTAGGAAGTAACTAACTTGCTTTTAATTTTACAGGCTCATAGGCAGAAGGCTCATGGTCTCAGATGAGACTTTAAAGTTGAACTTTTGGATTAATGCTAGAATGAATTAAGACTTTGGAGGACAGTTGGGAAGGCATGATTGGTTTTGAAATGTGAAAGGTGGGAGGGGATTTGGGAGGGGCCAGGGGTGTAATTATATGGTTAGACTTTGTGTCTGTGCCCAAGTCTCATCTTGAATTGTAATCCCCATAATCCCCACATGTCTAGGTAGAGACTAGGTGGAAGTAATTTAATCATGGAAGTGGTTACCTTCATGCTGTTCTCATGATAGTGAGTTCTCATGAGATCTGATGGTTTTATAAGGTGATTTTGCCATTCACTTGGCCCTTCTCCTTCCTGCCACCTTGTGAAGAAGGTGCCTTGCTTTCTTTTCACCTTCCACCATGATTGTAAGTTTCCTGAGGCTTCCCCAGTCATGCCAAACTGTGAGTTAATTAAACCTCTTCCTTTATAAGTTACCTAGTCTTGGGCATTCTTTATAGCATACGAAAATGGACTAATAACACATGTAAGACCATGTGCCTATGGATCACCAGGGTTTTACCTTTTAGACTAAGATATGGGCAGGAGGAAGAGATTGCTGAGGCATCCTGGGCTAAGCACAAAGAGCTGAGCCAGGGAACACCCACCAATAAAAGTGGAAGGAGGGAGCAGAGGAGGAAGAAGCATCAGTGAGGTCAAAGAAATACACTGTATGAATAGGCACATGATAGGAAGGACAGAGAGCTGGATATGGATAGATGGATAAGAGAGGGAGAGAAAAAAAATCAGTATGAAACCAGGGACACCAGTAAGGGAGGTACTGCAGATGGGGTAAATTCCTTTGGGAAACACATACTCTATTTCTGGGATTTGCGTCTCCACAATAAGAAAGAAGAGAATCCACTAGGTTTGGCCAGTAACATTACTATTGACCTTAGATGGTCTGGTCTTAGTAGAGCAGAGGTATCATAGATGTCATTTAGAGAGGAGGGATAGACAAAAAGGGTGCAAAATTGGATAGAGTGATGGCAATGTGTTAAGAAGTTTGAGAGTTAAAGAAACTGAGCTGAAAAGTGAACAGAAGCATAATGTTTTTCTGGGAAAGGGAAATCTGTTCGAGTGTACAGCAGAAGTGAGAGAACCAGTGAAGAGGAAAGAGAATAAAAATGCTGATGGGAAAGAAAGGGGCTGAAATACCTGGAGCATGTATTCAGATGTGCTGCTCATCCCAGCTATCTTTAACATTGCACTGTCCCTGTTATTTCATAAGCTTGTATAGCTAACACTCTTTATCCACACACTCATGAGTCTATAATGGCTGTTTGTTCTGAGAACTGTAACCCACAAATGACCAGGACACAATGTTTTATTATAAGGGTTTAAATCCGTCTAATTTAGCACACGTGCTTCAAAAGAAGATGAAATAAGTAGGAGGGGGAATCAGGAAAATCTGACTGCTTCACAGCCATGCCAGATGATCCTCTCACCACGCTGAAGTCTCCACAGTTACGAATCTTACTGGCGGGTCTTTCTGGCATCTGCCTCCTGGCGTGGGGAGAAGCAAACATTTCCGCTTGTGGCCACGCTGGCAGAATCTCACCATCCCTGGTTTCCTGCCACAGAGCTCTGACCCGGCTTTTGCTGGACACGTGAGGTCGGCTCAGTGGAGCACAGTCATCCTAATTGCCTCCCTTTGGGTTTTTATTTCATCTGCAGGGCGGCTGGTTTCAGAAGGTTCACATCCTTTGTATAAGCAAAATAATGTGAAATCCAGTGTTATTTCCTGTGCTGTGACTCACACCCCATCTGGCAAAATCAGAGATGGAAACATCATCTCCAGGGCACAAAGTATTTAAAATTTAACTCGTCATTTGAGGTTTTCACAGCCAATTCAAAGCCTATATTTTCCATTAGTTAAATATTTAGTATTGGCAACATGAATTTGGATTCTTTCGTCTTCTTGCAAATTATCTGTTTATAACTATTAGTGTTGTCTAATGAGGTTGGCAATAATTAGGGCTCCTCTCCAACGCCCAGCCCCACTTCATTTCTCCATTTTAAACCAGTTCCGACCACAGACGCTGGGGATTCACCCATGGCATCCCCAAGAAGCCTTGCACATTGCAGCCTTTCTCGCCCTCTCTTCCCCTCTCCCTGCATCAAAAACTCTTCTGTCTCCTAAGCGTTGCCACACTCGGAAGTACTCCAGGAAGCAGCCTAAACCTAATGCTTGCCTTTTCACATTTTACTCCTGCGCTTCATCCTCCTGCAGTTGGTTTTCTTGAATCCCATTGCAAAAACAGCTCTATTCACATCTCAGCCTTCACATTCACCAGATCGTCCAAAGGCTTGAAATGCCTTGTCTTTTCAGTCATGACCACTCCCTCCCATGCTGGCCACAAGAGCCACCTTCTCCTCCAGGCCCCCAGTCCCCATAGCTCTGTGATGGGCACGTTATTGTTTTCCCACATTCTGCTTGATGACTCCTTTTCTATCTTTCTCAATTCCTCCCTTTTGTTTTCCCTAGTCCTTCAAATATGGGTGTTCTTAGTCTAGCTTCCAGCCACTCTTCGCCTGTGTTTTCATCTGTCTCTTAGGCCAGCCCTTAGCCCTGTCTTCTACACAAAGCACTAACTGGAAGGAGTCACCGAGCTTGGCTTCCAGAGGGGACAGATGATAGAAGGCCTGCCATGATTTATGTCATCATTTAATCTCTTGGCCTTATATATATATCACCCGTGTATCCACCCCCACATCTTCCTGTACAAATTCTTTGAAGAAAATTGCTGATGCCAACACTGGCCAGAGTACCCTAGCAAATGAGAGTGTGTTCATGGAGACAGCCGCCTCTGCCTAGTTGCTAGCTGTGGAATTCTAGTTATAGTACACAGCTCTGTGTGACTCTGTTTCCTTAACTGTAAATTTGGAATGTTGATAAGATCTACTTCAGGTTATTGTGCCAATCAAATTATGTACTATATTTAAAGGACCGAGAATAGCCTCCAACGCATAATAAGTGCCATGTGAAAATTGGCTATTATTATTAAATGCAACTTTGCTGCCTAGCCTACATTTCTAGACCAATTTCTCTTCTGAACTCCAAGGCCAGATTTATGTCTTGACCTCCAGGTTCCCCAAGATCTTCACAATAGATTCAAAATAAAATTTCTCTTTACCGACTTCTACAAATCTGCTTGTGCATTATCTTCCTAGACTTCTTTTTATAAAGGCATTGTTATATTTTACCAGACTTCCTGCTTGAAACTCCTCGCTTTTATTCTTTTTAATCTCTTTTGTCCTCCAAATACACCCTTTGCAATTCTACCTCTTCCTTTTTCATCCATTTCTTTCTTTATGTTTCCATTGTCAATAATCTAGGTCAGTCATCCTTCCTACTTTTGATTTTCAGGAAGTCTCTCAACCAGTTCTTCTTGTTCCAGTTTCACACTCCACCCGAGACATCCCCTGGGTCTTGTGCATTGCACCTGCGTGATGTTCTTTTTTTATTTTTAATTTATTATTTTTTGAGACAGAGTCTCATCCTGTTGCCCAGGCTGGAGCGCAATAGTGTGATCTCGGCTCACTGCAACCTCTGCCTCTCAGGTTCAAATGATCCTGCCTCATCCTCCTGTGTAGCTGGGATTACAGGTGCCTGCCAGCATGCCTGGCTGATTTTTGTATTTTTAGTTGAGACGGGGTTTCACCAGGTTGGCCAGGCTGGTCTCAAACTCCTGACCTCGTGATCCACCTGCCTCGGCCCCCGAAGCGCTAGGATTACAGGAGTGAGCCACTGCACCTGGCAGTCGTGTGATGTTCTGACAGCACAGCTCTGCTCTGCTGGAGAGTTGTGTGGCATTTGGCAGAGGGAGAACTGCCAGCAAAAGTCCCATCAGCTCCTCTCACATTAGCTTGAGAAAAGTGGTACCTACATGAACCGTAAGGAAGGATATGATAATATTCTGTGCCCTTGGGACTCGAATTTGTACATCCTATTGTGCCACTTTCAGACGCTTTCAAAGGCAATTCCAAGGCTACTTCTATATACAAATATGGGTCCATGGTGTAGCACTAAATGGCTTGTCACCTAAAACAGCTCCTTGGAGACAGTAGTTGCTCATTGTATGTTTCTTAAGTGAGTGAATGATCAGTAATGCATAAAAATACATGACGAAAATGTGAATGTTTGTGACATGAATCTGGACATGACCCCTCCTGGATGTTATTCTTCCCAAAACTTCCGTGTACATATTATATAAATATTCTACTTCTTCACTTGCAGAGACAAGACCAACTCTATGCTAAAGTACAGTGATGTGGTCCAAGGTGCCAGCATGTCAAAAGTCATGTCTCCTACTTCTATGAGACTAAAATTCCTAATACTGGGATTTCTCCTTAGGTTAAGGTATTGGAAACAGATGGCCATTGCTAAAAATTCAAATTATATCTTTAATATATCTGCATGATTTATTTTTCTGGTTAAATTAGCTCCAGTTGTCACACAGTGGATGGGCACAGGTGGACAGAAACGTGGCCTGATACAGACCCTCAGCCAGGAATCAAAGGTATGAGCCAGTGATGTGGAACATGGGGCCAAGACACATGCTGAATGTAGAACTCAAGAAAGAGCAGAAAGCCTGACTGAGAGGCAGGGATTCAGGCTAATGAACACACTATATAAGAGAGGGAAGGAGCAGATTTAAGTCTACAGAAACGGTCAGAATGTAGGCACAAGGCAGAGAGGTCAAAGTTACCCTGGATTTGAAAGAGCAGGCATCAATTCCTCAGAACCAAGAACTAGAGAAGAAGACTTTTAAATGTTTCTGACATCAGCAGGACTCTACAAGTACCTCCAAAGATATAGACCAGCCAAAGCCAAATGCAGAGAGCCCACAGTGATTTCCCCACTGGTAAATCATTGGCAGGTTCTGATGATGCAGGCTCCGTGGCTGCTTGGAAGAATGCAATGACTCTGAGCTTTGATGCTGGATGTCTGGTGTCAGGTGCAGGAGAGTAGAATTGACTGCAGCTGCTGCCACGGAATTGAGCCGGACAGAAGATACAGTGTAGATCCTGTTCCTTGGATCAGTGATCCATTGCCACTTCCTTCTACTTTCTGCGTCTGCTTCCTCACTCTGAAATGGGAATAATAATGACAGTCCCCTGAAAGAGCTGTAAAAAAGGAATAAAGAAGCTAAAATGTAAAGAGCTCAGAATGGTGCCTAGCATACTGGTAAAGCTCAGTCGAAGCTAGCTCCCAGGATTCCCATATGTTATGCAGAAACCTGCGGGTATCCAGCAGATTCTATCACCCAGTAAAAGAAATGAGCATCTTGTGGTGACTGGACTCAGAGTGATAGGTTTTGCTGAAGAAAGGGGAGATGGAATTAAGAGTGTGACAACACCTGTAGGTGGTCTGGACTTTCAGGTGAGCCCTGCACGGGAAGGGCCAAGGCAGGATAAAATCAGCCAGATTATTAAGCAATCTTGCTGAGATAAATACAAATAAAGAAAAAGAAGAAGGAGGAGAAGAAAGAAGAAGGGAGAAGGGAAAAGAACAAGAGAAGGAGGAGGAGGAGGAGGAGGAGGAGGAGGCTAAGGAGAAGAGGAAGGAGTAAGGAGCTGCTGGTCCCTCTGGCTTTAACCAGCTTAGCAAACTAGGAAGAGGGAATAGACAGCATTCTTGCTCCCAGCGAGTGCTGAACACACACTTTCAAATGAAAATCCCAATACAGCACTTCATTTGTTCATCAGACAAATATTTACTTGACATCTACAATTTGTCAAGTACTCTGCTAGGTGCTAAGCATAGGATGGTGAGAGAAAGACCACTGTTTTTATTCTCAAGGAGTCAAACATATCTCTATTGGCTTAATATTCATGTGATTGTTTCAGACATGCCAGAGTTTTTAATGCATTGATGCTTCAGCACAAATGATTTACTCTGCACTTATTTAGCAGTGCTCTATTTTTTTCTTATATAGGACATAAATAATAAGATTGTAGAACAATGTGGAAGATGAGAATTTTGACATCGATCCTGTGTATCCTCTCAGAGATTTCTTTATATCAAAGGGCGAATGAGCAAAAACTAAGAAGCAGAAAGTGTGAGGAGTCATCACTATAAATACTATGTAAATTTTGAGAAAACAATACCATTTTCAGAAAATTAACCTTAAAAATAAACAAGCAATATCACAAAAATAATCTATACTGCCATGAAATTTAATAATGTAGAATAATAATGGTGGATAAAAAGATGATACATAGTATATTAAATTCTAGAAAGCATTGAGTACAGTATCATAAAGGGTGTAATTCCACTTTAGTAAAAATGCGTGTGTGTGTGCGTGAATTTAAGTATGGCATTACTTAAGTTACTAGTAGAGATTTCAGATGTGTTTTTGTTGCTACTTCTCTTCCTTGTTGTGTAAACACAAAAAATGTTTAGGAAATAGAACATAAAAGATGAACAGAATTAGACAAAAGAATTATCAGAACTTTATTTTAACTATAAAAAGCAATCTGCGCCAGGTGCGGTGGTTCACTCCTATAATCCCAGCACCTTGGGAGCCTGAGGCGTGCAGATCACAAGGTCAAGAGATCGAGACCATCCTGGCCAACATGGTGAACCCTCGTCTCTACTAAAAACACAAAAATTAGCTGGCCATGGTGGCATGCGCCTGTGGTCCCAACTACTTGGGAGACTGAGGCAGGAGAATAGCTTGAGCCCGGGAAGCAGAGGTTGCAGTGTGCTGAGATTGTGACACTGCACTCCAGCCTGTCAAAGACAAAGCTCCAGACAAAGCGAGACTCCATCAAAAAAAAAAATCTGTCTCAATTATAAATATGACCAGTATGTTTAAAGCGTTATAATAAAGAGTTCAATTACAAAAATAAATCACAGGTGAATTGGTGGCATTATACCAATTAAAACTAATTTTTTTCTGCTCATCACCAATAGCCATTTGGGAATGCAAACTGTGGAGAGACAGATAACACCCAATGATACATCACTACGCACCTATCAAAATGGCTACAGTGAAAAAAATAATACTAAATGCTAATGAGAATGCAGAGAAATGATCACTCACATATTGCTGGTAGGAATGCAGAATGTCACTGACATTCTGCAAAATACTTTGGAAGTTTCTTTTAAAACTAAACACATACTTACCATGTGAACCAGTAATTGCAATCTTGGGCGTTTGTCTCAAAGAGATAAATTTGTATTTACACAAATACCTGTCCACTCATGGTTTCAACAACTCTATTTGTAGTAGCCCGAAACTGGAACAACCCAAATGTCCTTCAATGAATGAATGGTTCAACAAGCTGTGATGCATCCATACCATGAAATAGGACTAGGCAATAGAAAGCAACAAATTATTGATACAAATGGATTGAGGTCAGGGGAATTATACTGAATGGAAAATAACTAGTCTCAAAAGTTTACATATGACATGATGCCATTTGTGTAAAATTCATTAAACAATAAAATTAGAGAAATGAAGACTAGATTAGGTTATGGACTTCGGAGAGGAGACAGAGGGTGACTGTAAAGAGCTACTACAAGGAACAACAGAGTCATTCTGTACCTTCATTGTGGTGGTGGCTCCTTGAAGCTACACAACTGACGGAATTGCATGGAACATACACACACATACAAGCACGCACACACACACAAGTGCTTGTGAAACTGGTGGAAATCTGAAAATGCTGTGGATTGCACCAGTGTCAAATTTTTGATTTGGATAGCTTACTATAAATATGCAATATAGCACCACATTGCAGGGAGCTGAAAGAAAGCCTTATGGAATCTCCTTGTATATTTATTTTTTTTCAACTTCCAGTAAATCTATAATTATTTCAAAATAAAAAAAAATTCTGCAACTGTGTTTGCAAGAATAGATGAAGTAAGATTGGGAAAATACTGATATTGTTGAAACTACCTAAAAGGAGCTGCAGGATAATTATACTATTATACATATGTGGAAATCCAAAATAAAGCACTAAAAAGGTAAAGTACTCAAAATAAAATTTCTAAAATTATTTGTTTTGCATACAACTTGTATAAATATGGTGTTCTCCTTGTTTTAGAGAATAATTAAGGAAATAACAACTTCTTGTGAGAAGTGGGAAAAAGCTATATAAAAATACTCTGCAATCAGGACATAGCTCTATTACAGCCCGCCCAAACAAGTAAGAGATTGTGGGATCATGTGGTCCATTCAAGGTTTATTCTAGGCCCCAAATTATGTTTTATTTTGTTATCAACAGATTTTTTGCATTACTCCAACTCTCTTATTTATAGAATAAGTATATTAAGATATGGGAAAATTAAGTTTCACTCCGGTTTGCTGGGTTCATAGTTGCCACTCCTCTTCCCTGTAGAAAAGCTCATACAATCTCCTGATATTTGTAGGCAACAAAAATTTGCCACATTAAATTACAAGCTCAAACCCATCAATCAACGTAAATCTGCTACAGGGTGAAGAGACCAAGTCAAAGACTGCTCTACATAGCTTTTCTTCTTTCTAGATAATAAGAAAAATTGTGAAAATTTATGTTTGCATTTCATAAAGTAATTATTACTAGGCAAAAATGCCCAGTTAAAGTAATGTGCCAAGTATAAATGTCTTTTTCTTTATCTTAGCATAATAAGCTGAAAGTTTTCATTATATAATCAGTCAGATTTTTGTGGTTATTCTGTCAGTAAAATAATCCTAATTTTGTAATCAATTTTTATCTTAGACATATCAAAGTACTCAGGTATATGCAAGAAAAACTGGGAAAAGATAATTACAGGAGAACCAAAACTAAAAAGAAAATCATTTTGTATGACTAATATGAATACTGAAAATGAAATGCCTCACGTTGCTAATAAAATTGGAAGCTGCTAATTTAAATATATTACCAGAAGGACTGCTTGAATTATGCTAAGCACATTAAAATATGCACATTTGCAAATGAATTAAATATTATTGTTTAAATATTTCTCTAGGATCCCGTCTCATAAATTTAATAACACCAACCTAGCAAGTATTTATTTAAATCATGGTCACTCAGTATCTATTATGTTCTGTCATCGTTTAATCACAACTAGACTGGGATTACCTTTTCTAAACACACCCATTTGCAAATAGATGACTCCAAAACTTTTACCAATAGCTAAGCATAATTGCAAATCAATAAAAATTAGTTTAAAGAGAAAGTTTTCTGTATATTTGGACTTATTTTTAAGTGGGAACTTTTCTCACAAATAAACATTAACATTTAAATAGATATTGTAGGCTGGGCACAGTGGCTCACGCCTGTAATCCCAGCACTTTGGGAGGCTGAGGTGGGCAGATCATTTGACGTCAGGAGTTTGAGACCAGCCTGGCCAACATGGCAAAAAAACTGTGTCTACTAAAAATACAAAAAATTAGCTGAGTGTGGTGGCGGACACCTGTAATCCCTACTACTAGGGAGGCTGAGGCAGGAGAATCACTTGAACCCGGGAGTCAGAGGTTGCAGTGAGCCCAGATTGCACTACTGCACTCTGGCCTGGGTGACAGATCAAGACTCCATCTCAAAATTATATATTGATAAATAGATAGATTGATAGATAATGAATTTATATTGTAATGTTTCTGATACTATTGCAATGAATTTTTCTTTTCTGAGGTAAATTTGAACACTTGAACCCACCACAAATGCTGCCTTTTTAATATGAATTATTATAATACACCCAGTAACTTTTAAGACTTTTTTATTTGACTATTTTGTTTATGTTATTTATGGACTACTCCAATCAACTACTTTTATGCCTATTTTTAGACACCATTTTAAAATATTCTCTTGTGTTATATGAGTCTACATTCTTCACTTGGTTTTTCAGTTAAAACTTTAACCATTGTATCAATACCAATTTGCCATTTTCTTTTGACTTGTCACATTGATTCACTTTTTTACACCAGCATTTTTAAAATTGTGACTTAAAACCTTTTAAATATTAACCAAAGTTTTATTTGAAGTGAGTAAAATGTTGATTTTCTTAATATCTCTCCTTTAAAAAGTTAAGAAAATGATAATTCAAAAGGTTTGCATGAGGATAATTGCGGGTAAATACCAAGAGACATCATTAGTTTGACCCTGATCACATCCAATGACAGGTATCTTTGTCCTTAAAAATTCTTCCATTCCTCTCAAGCATCGACTTCATTAAACGCCGTTAACTGTGCAGTGAACAAAAGCCTATTTTTATTATGTGAAAAATTCAAAGATATTCCCAGGCCAGCAGACTTGTAAACCAGGGGTACACAGACAATAAGAGAGTCAAGTGAATTGGCAAAGCTGGTCTTTCTCTTGCTTTGCTTTTCATAGTTTATTTACGTAAAAAATAATCTCTGGAACAACTCTGTATTTAGGTGCTTTTCTATAGCAGTGAACAAAATGGACAAAATTCCTGTCTGAATTCTAAATTGTTCTTACCCAGACCTAAATCTTGCTAGGGTCTCCGGGCCCCCAAGAGAGCAAGGCTCATAGACTCTTGCTCTCCCTCTCTCTCCCTCTTTCTCCTAACTAGGTTTTCAGGTAACGCTTTATTATTCCTGCCTATAGTCGGCCTGCCATGCTCACCAGGCAGTTAAAGCTGTATTTCAAATCTCACACTCCAGAAATATTCCCCAAATAGCACTCTTAGGGGCAATCCATCCTATTTTGGCTCTCTTTATAAAAAAAAAAAAAAAGTTGGTCTCTAATACTTTAACTTTGAGTTCTTACTGTATTTGACATTGCTATTTTTTTTCATTTTATTTATACTCTTTTCTCTCTCAGCCTCCTCCTAACATGCTTTTATTCTTTTGAGTATTTCCTATTGCACATTCACTTATATGATCAAACCTACTGATTTGGTGCTCCACCAAAAGGAGCCATTGCATATTGATACCCCTGGAGGGGCAGATTGCCCACTAAGAAGTAACTGGTCTCCTTGCACCTGTCTCTGCCTCCCAAGGGCACCAGCTGAAATCACCCCCTTCCGTGGCCCTCTACAATTCTCTAGTCCCAAATGTGTAACTTCCTGTTAACCATTCCCTCCTGAGTGCCCTGTTGACGTCTCACATTCAATAAATTCTAAATTCATAACATTTCTTCTCCTCCCTTTCCCTGGAATTTCTAGCCTTCCACTTCCGTATTTAGCAGTATCATGTTCCATTCACCCACACAAAGAGTGAATCTTTGACTTCTTTCCTTTGCTTCATTTTCCTTTCATGACTAAGTCCCATTATTCACACTTCTTCAGTATTACTCACAGCAGACTCTGCTTCTCCATCACCTGATCCAAAAGCCTAGAATAGGCCATTTGCTCATTTTATACTGTAATGATCCTCAAGTTGCCTTAATTTACCTCAAGTTAAATTCCTCAATAGATCCAGTCTAGTCATAGAAATAAAGAACTTCATAATTATTGACTTACATACTTCAGGTGAGTCATGTCTGGTCTGACTTGCTCTCATCTTCTGTTGGTTGGACCAACAGTGAAATATATCAATCTTGTCAGGTATCAAATATTGTCACAGTTTTCTGTCTCTGACAGAGATGGTGTTGGGGGCAAGAGATACAGTCAGTCTGATATTTTTTAATACACTGAATTTTCTAGGATTTGGCCAATATGGCAAATTATACAAAAGTGGATACTTGAAGGGAATCCTAACAGACCCTGCAACGTAATTTTTGAAAACATTAATTTGGAGGTTGGAGAGAGATCTTTTAGGTAGCATCTACCTGTGGCTAGATGACATACTGCAATCTGGTGACCAGCTTGCCTTGGTTAAAGAGAGGGGCAGTCTTATTTATACCAAAGTTGCTAAAAATTATAACTGAAAAACTTGCCGTAAACTTAGATTAAGACCATCTCTGAAGGAGCTCCTTGGACAACAACACAGCGTAGGAACTGTGAGACAGGTTCAGCCTGATGACAGAAATTGACGAAAACACCTAGATTTTAACTTGGAGAATTCGGTGAGTTCACAAAAATCCAATTTCAAGCAAGATTCTGTATTACGATCCTCACAAATACGAATAAACTACAAAAACACGTGCAGAATCATCAAGTTCTCAGTTTTCTAGTATTCAATTACTCCTCCTTCACACCTTAGGCTTCAACAATCGGCCTACTACTCAGTCAGAGAACACGGCGTCCTCTTCTCTTTCTCTCAAGACTCAGTCCAAACATTAGGACTAGCTTTAAAAAATGTCTTCTGCTGCTGCTCTGATACTTGGAACGGTACACGGAGTGATGCTAAATAACTATTTGTTGAATAAATGAAGGAACGTGGCATATTCTTGCAAGCTGGCTTAGTCATGCCACCTGTATGAAACTTTAACACATCTCAGTCAAAGGGAATGTATTGAATTGATATTTCTATGCATCAGTTAATAGGTTTCTCTCATCTTCCACAACTACTCCAACCCCCACCATGTTTTCCCTAAAACCCTTTCCTCAACTCAGATAAGTACAGTACTCCACTCTTGTCGACAAAGTGTTTAATTTTATTACAAAAATACATAGAGAAATGAGTCAATATTTCAAAGTTTCAAAGTATATACCACAAGCCCCTCATTAATAACCTAAGGGTGTTGAACTAGAAAATCCCTTGGATGTCTTGTTTCTATTATTCTCTATTTCTACATAAACCAAACTGCAGTTATAATGGACAAAATCAGATATTCCAAAATATTAAGTGAGAATATTCTTAAGTCCAAATATTGAAACATGCATAAAATTAAAGCAGGTGGGCTTTTGTTCTCTTAAATGGTCAATGATCTTTAATTCGCTTTGTGATTTTGCCAACAGTTAAAGAATAATACAGCCAAGGGTGAGATACTTTGCTTTCTGCTCTGACCCTTTCTTTCCTCTACTCAGAAACAGCTCACAATATTCCAGGTAAATTTTTTTACTTTGGCAACAAAAGCCCGGTGTCACTGTGAAGGTGGTTTATTGTCAGAAGACAAAGAAGTGCTGAAATCATGACACTACTCTGAAAGTGGAGTGACTCTGGTTTATCTCCACGAAAGAAAAGTTACCTAACAATACATTTGAGAGTTTTTGAGATCAATGAGATCTATCTAATTAGAGAAAGATAATTCATGAGAGAAAGAATGTGGAAAGCGGATAGGACAACACTGCATTTGGAGAGGAGCCCTTCTTCCTGTAGATAAGGCTTTTTTTCTTAAAACCACAGCCCAAGGGCAAGTGAAGTATTTTTAAGATAGCTGGGAAATGTCATTCATCACTGTGAAGACCTAGTCCCACATATCAGTGTCCACAACAGCAGAACCAGAGCAGTGGCAAGAACTGAATATTGGTGCAAAATCAGGTTTAAAGGAGAAGACAGAGAAAGGTTTGTTAGTGCTGGTCCTGTTGGTAGGGAATGTTCTCACCATTTTCCTTCCAGGAAGTTGATTTGTCTTTTTCTTTAGATGTTATAACGCCAGCATCAGCCAGGTGGATGTGATCTCGCACTAAGTATGAGGATTGAGGTTCTCAGAGTATGGTAAAAATATTTTCTCTGTTTTTAGGTTCTGGATACTAAATTAACACATAGGTCGATTATAATGAGATAACCAATTACCCAGAACTGTGACTGCTAAGCATTAAATATACAAATATAAAAGTATAACTATTTGTGAATTCTTTAAAATATGCGTATGTTTTAGCTAATGGGTTGTGTGAAGTTTCTTTCTCTCAACTTTTATTTCTAATACATGACATCTCTGAATTCAAACAAAAATACCAAAAACATAAAAAATATACCTTAAAATGAATGATTGTGACATATCTAAGATTTTATTGCTGGCATACCTTGTCAAGTAGTCTTTTTTCAAATCAAACATCAACACTCTTTATATTATTCTTTTTCCTTTTTTTCTTTTTTTTTGACACGGAGTCTCACTCTGTCGCCCGGGCTGGAGTGCCGTGGTGCGATCTCGGCTCACTGCAAGCTCCGTCTCCAGGGTTCACACCATTCTCCTGCCTCAGCCTCCTAAGCAGCTGCGACTAGAGGTGCCTGTCACCACGCCCAGCTAGTGTTTATTTGTTTGTTTGTTCATATTTTTAGTAGAGATGGGGTTTCATTGTGTTAGCCAGAATGGTCTCAATCTCCTGACCTCGTGATCCTCCCTCCTCAACCTGCCAAAGTGTTGGGATTACAGGCGTGAGCCACTGCACCCGGCCTATATTATTATTAACTTCAGCTCTGCAAATTTGAAACAACCCATGTCAGATTGCAACTTAAAACATAGTTTTCTGTTTCTAGAGCAATCTTGGCAAGCATTATAAAAGTTATTTTTCAATAATGTTTCTAATCCCTTTATCACTTTACAAAACCAGCAATTCTCAACTTTAAGCAGATCAGATAAACTTGTAAATGTTCTTGTCCAAAATAAATATTATACATTTTCCTATTCAAACTACAATATCTAGGACATCCGAAAAAAATATTGGGATTTCGTTCTTTCTCAAAGATGAATTTTCTTTCTTAAGAAACATTTGACTTGCACTAACCTTGGTGAGAATTTCTAGAATCCTCTGTCTATAATTAAACCATGCAATATAAGGTACATTTCAAGTTTTTTAATTTTTAAAATATATTCAGATCACTCAGAATAATTTACAAACATGTAGAAAAACTGAAAAATACATTGGATGTCCACATACCCATCATCTATATTATATAATTAACATTTTACTATATTTGTTTTATATACATACATTAATTTGTTCTTCTATCACTTTTGATGTATTTCAAACTGACATCAGTACACTTCACCAATAAATGCTTCAAAGGTCAATATTTGCTTTTGTTTTGCTCTCTCTCCCTTTTCCTTTTGAGGTAGAATGTACATTAAATGAAGTGGTGCACTGTATTTTGACAAATGTGTAAACCAGTATAATACAAACATCAATTTTTAGGATATTACCATTGCTCCCAAGAATGTTCTCATGCCCCTTTTTAGCAATAGCCATTCCTTCTCTCACATAGTCTGCCATGTGTTCACTTTGGCTGTTCTGACACCTTTTCTAAGTTGAATTATAGAGGATGCATTCTTCTGTAAAGTCTCTTCCAGTCACATTTTTGAGATATTCCCATGGTGTATGTCTGTAGCTTCTTCCTTTTTATGTCAAGACATCTTTTTGTATACCTTTACCCTGATTTGTTCAGACAGTGTCCTCTTGAGGCACACCTAGATGATTTCTAGTGTTTGACAATTATGAACCATATGAATAATCTGCAATAAGCATTCTGTTACAAGTTTTTCTGTGGTCCTTTTTTTATTTTAAAGGAAATACTTAAGTATGGAGAAACTGAGTCACAGGACATGCATATGTTTAGTTTTATAAGAAGTCGCTAGGTCATTTTTCAAAGTGATTGGACTATTTTACCAGTACCAACAATACAGGGTAGTCAGTGTACCCCTGCATGTGGCGCAGGTTTTAGTGGTATTCATTTTTGTTTTTTAAATATTGCCCTTTTGTTGAGTGGGTGATGGTGTTTCATTGTGCTTTTAATTGGCATTTCTTTAATGAGTAATGATGCTGAACATTTTTTCATGTGCTTTCTTATACATCTCTTCATTGGTGAAGTGTCTGGTTGAATCTTAGGCCTATTTGTTTAATTGGGTTGCTTATGTTTATATAACTGGGTTGTAGAAGTCCTTTGTATGTCCTGAATACCACTTATTTTTCAGTTATATGTCTTTAAAATATTTTGACAAGTCATGTCTTGGCTATTTATATTCTTAATATAGTCTCTTGATAAACAAAAATATATTGTTAGTAGGTAAAAACAAAATTGATTTTTGCTTACTGGACTTGTATTCTGCATTAATTCTAGTAATTGTTTTATAGATTAATTAGATTTTCTGTATAAACAATCATGTCATCAGCAAATACAGTTTTACTTCTTCTTTCTAAACTTTATGCTTTTTTGAAATTTTCTTGCCTTAGAGTACTATTTAGAAACTCGAGTAGAATGATAAATAAAAGTGATGAAAGCAGACATCCTTATCTCATTCTTAATTGTAGGGTGAAAATGTTCAATATTTCACTGTTAACTATGATGCTAGTTGTTAATTTTTTGGTAGATGCTTATTATAAAATAGAGGAAATTTATTTTTACTCGTTTGCTTTGACAGTTATTGTCATGAATGGATATTGAATTTTGTCAAATGCTTTTACGTCATGAATGGATATTGAATTTTGTCAATGCTTTTACTGCATTGACTAAAATGATCATAGGTTTAAAAAATTGTTATGCTTTATTTTCTCGTTTTTGTGCTAATACTGTGAATGACAGATTTGTTTTCAAATATTAAACCAGTCACGTTGTCTGGGATGATCCCCACTTAATCATAATGGTTACCCTTTTAATACATCAATGGATTCTACCTTTAAAAATATCTAGATTCAAGGAGATGTTTTGTAAATTGTTTACTTCCTTTACTTTCTCGGCAAAGTGAATTTTCTCTTTGGAAAATTTTCTGAGCTATTAATTGTAACTGCAAATCTTATTTCTGAGAACAGGTTTAGACAGTTATTTTAAAATGTTTTAGGAAGAAATGACTTACAGAAAAAATATATTAATCCATGCACAAAATTCATTGGCTAATAGCTTACTGTTGCCATTGGTGTGTCTTGCCCTCGGAGCAGAAGTTTTGACCTAGTGATTTTAGAAAGATGGCTCCCCTAATGGGGTGAAGTCCTTACCCAGCTTTGTATGTGACAGATAGCTCAGTTTTACAACAGTGTTGGGCTGCAGCTTTGTAGCTCTGTGGAACTGCCACCATGGTGTTCGTAGCAATAAGGAAACTCAGCCCCAGGTTAAGTAGGTTGCAAAAAGGGCTTCCTATGAACATGGAGAAGTGGCTGTTCTCTTGTCAGATGGTTGTTCTGTTTACACAGTATCATCCCCCTGACCCCTGCTTTCCTTCCCCCTTAATTCTTTGTTACACTCTTTTGTTATGAAAGATGTAAATACTTATCAAAGGTTCCCACATCTCAGGCATCAAATTGTTACTTATTGCAAGTCATCTTTAAGAACACTGAACCATCAGCCTGTTTGAATGAAGTAAAAAAGCTCAAGTACTATTGTAATAATTTTCTTCAGGTAGGAATTGGCTGGGTGAATAACTGCATTGAAATGGATAGGTTTGTGAGCAAGTTAGAACAAAATGTAATTATTTCACAAGTGGAAGATAAACTTTTACGTCCCAAAATAATCATGGAGTAGCCGTTTAAGAAACAGATTCACCGCTGAGAGAAACGAAACAGCCAAAACAGCTGTCTGTGTGTATTAATTTAATGAAGGAAAACACCTCAAGCGGGTCTGCTGACATCATTTGGGGCTAACTAGACTTTTGAGGTTTTTTCTCATCAACCTCTAAGTGCTATTATTTTACTATCTTCTCAGCTCCACAGCTGGAAAAGATTTTTAGAACCTATGGAACATCTCAATGATTTGTTTTAGGGCCAGAACTATAGGAACATGCCTATTTTGTTCCTAAAGAGATGGGACTCTTTTTGACACTTTGGGCTTTTTGTCTGTATATTTCTTATAGAGGCCAAATTATAAATGGTGCTAAATTGCTAAGGCTATGCCCCACCCTACCCCCACCACCAAATCTTACTAAGCCCATCATAAAACCAAAGCAGGGCACTTATGGCAAAAAGCATCTTTTAAACATACATGTTGCCTCCAGAAATCCACCTGTTATTTGGTGAATATGACCATTTTGAGGCCAATGAAGCTGGGAAGATCGATGTCACAGAAGAAAGAATATGGCCAGGTGATTCAATATGCCACCTCAGGGTGTGCGTATCCCACTCTCATGTGAAGATAACGATAACTATGTTTACTGAGCACTGTTTACATTTTGGGCCTTCAGCTAAGCTCTTTAGATTCAATGCCATATTGAAATCTTAACTGGGATTCTTTGAGATAAAATATTCTCTGCATTTGCAAAATGGGGCAAATATATTATTGAGAGGATATTTCAGTCTTTAAGGGCCTTGCTAGTAAGTGGCAGAGCTAGAATTTAAAGAAAGATTTGCTGATTTTCAACTCCATGTTTTCTTCCGCTATGATACTGCCTCTGCATAGCTCTACTCCCATGACTTAGGTCCAGTGATGCAAGTTGTACTCTATCTGTGAACATTTATTGCTGTTTATTTTGGAAAAGGGGAAGTCACTTAGTGATTCAGGAGATGTAGGCTGGCAAAATAAACTGAGTGTAAAATCTCAACAAATAACCTCATCCAAATCGTATGGTCTCCTTCTACAATGCCAGTTAACATAAATTTCTGGTTAGTGTAAACTACACCTATTCACCATCTTTATGGTTAGATAGAGAAAAGATACCACTTCACTCACTGAGAAATAAGTAAAAGTGAGCATTAACTTCTTATGTGTCAATGATAATCAGGCTACAGTCAACTGGTATAAAATTCCTACTTTCACAAATACAGAAATTGAAAAATGAGAGTCCACTAAGATTCCTTTGCATTTTAACACAATAATGTTCAACTCAATATAAAATGAGAGAGATTTTACACCACTGAAACTAGACCTCTTATTCAGAATATGACAGTTGTAGAATTCTCAAATTGGCTATGCACTTAGTCAATTTACTTCATCTTTTAGTGGAGCAGAAATATGCAACTTCTCGGTTCTCACTTGACTTTCTTTGATCTTCTATTACATCCTCCTAGTTCAATGGAAAATTGATTCATTCACATTTTCTAGTAATATAGTCACAAGTGGACAAGCCTTGCTTGTCTGTGAGATCCTGTGTGCTCTTCAAACACACAGCAGTCTAACCAGCTCCTAAGTGTTCATCTCAATATCACCAGCAAATTTGCTGCTTGTATGTTTCTTGAGATGGGTCTGTGTTCCAGCAGAGCATCTGGGAGTTCATTTAACCTTGAAAGCTAGGTGAAAAATGATCTCTAGGGAAATCTATTGTTTCTCTGAGAATTTCTGATAGTATATAATCTGTGATGATGGTGCTTCTATCATGACACAAAATTAGAAGTTTTAAATTGAAGAAATGGGAAGTGTATTTCCAGGTAAAAAATAACTAATTATCTCTTTAATCTCCTTTCCATAATCTGTAACTCTAGATTAATTTGATATACAATGGGCAATCACCCTAGAAACCAAATGTGTGACTAGTTAAGATGCAGCTTATACAATTTTAAATGATTTATTTTAGAAGACACATTTATTCTAACCATAGACAGTTATCAGTTATTAGTCATTGATGTATAGCAACTAGTCTCTCTTCCAGCATAAAGTTATTATAATGTGCAATAAAAATTAATTTAATCAATGTTTACTTCACAGAATTACCAAAATGGACCTTTGGTTATATTAACTACTGGTTCCAGAATTCTACCTAAGGTCAGGCTGTTTTTGATAAGATGCCTCTATAACTTCCTTAAAAGTAAAGGTAGTCTAGTTGTGGCAAAAACAACAAGATAATAGTCAAATTTCTGGATACGGTCAAACATTAAAGTTTATCTTGAGATGAGAAAGAAAGAAAAGGTCAAGGGGTAAATGAGAGGGTTGAGGAAAAAGAATCAGAAGGTGTGGATTTGAGGGACTCCCTGGGCTGATGTGCAGGGAGTAGATTAAGAAGACTTTAGGAGATGAATGTCTAATTTACCATAAGTTATTTGCCACCATGAATGTAAGTTTATTTTTTACCTTAACCATTGCCACAAAATTATAAATGAAACCAATCATAATCTGAAGTTATGAATGGGCAAATTATTGAAATTCCAAAGAAAAATGAAGATAGTATAAGTAACAGGCTGGGGCTAGACATGACCATGAGAACATGAGACCCCCAGGGAAATTGACGTATCTTGTTGAGGGCTTTAAATTTACATTGGCGTAAAATTTTGGAGCCACCCCTCGCCCACATCCAGAGGTTGAAGGCTGGGGTGTAGTGGACACCTGGCTTTCTCACAGTCACTCATTCGTAGCAGACATTCTCCTTCTTGAATGCGTATTTCAATCACCTGGGGAAGCAGCTGACACTTTCTAATGCTTAGGTCCTGCCCTGGAGACTCTGACAGTTTTTTTAGATAGAACCTGAACATCATTACTATTTTAAAGCTTCCACATAATTGTAGCACATAGCCAAGGTTGAAAAGCACTGACCTAGAGCTTATTTTGCCAAGAAGTTTTGATGCCAGTAATATAGCTTGAATGTTTGTTCCCTCCACATCTCAGATGTCATCCCCAGTGTTGGAGGTGGGGCCTGGTGGGAGGTGTTTGGATCACAGGGCAGATCCCTCCTGAATGGTTTGGTGATGAGTGAGTTTGGAGATGAGTGAGTTCTCCGGAGACCTGGTTGCTTAAAAGCCTGGCGCCTCCTCATGCTGTTGCTTCTGCTCCTGCCAAGTGAGACGCCTGCTCCCCCTTCACCTTCCGCCATGTTTGAAAGCTTTCTGAGGCTTCCCCAGAAGCAGATGCCGCCTCCACGCTTCCTGGACAGCCTGCAGAACTGTGAGCCTAATAAGCCTCTTTTCTTTGTAAATGGCCCAGTTTCAGGTACTCCTTTATAGCAATGCAGAAAAGTGTCTAACACAGACAGAAAATACATTGATGAAAAGATGCAACGAAATGCTCCCTCATGTTCACCGCAGGACATCAAAACTAATTTTAGCAACTTTTTTTGGTTTCTCCAAGGATTGATATAATCACTGCGATTCTAGATGTAGTTCAGAGAAGTTAATTCACTGCATACAGTGGCCTTTTTAGAGCGTTAGGATTTAATTTTCCTCACAGAACCCCTGTTAAGAAAGTCTGGTAGACAGAAGAGGGGCATTACAGAGAGTACAAACAGCAAGTACAGAATGACTGATATTTGGGAGACATTACTTAGTCCTGAAATAGTGCAAAGTCCTGGGTGCCCAGACCGTGACGGGCTAGCATCCCTCACTCCTGTGCTCAGGAAGAACATAGCTAAGTGGTGATGGCACTTTTACTTAACACTTCTTTCTTTTAGCAGTGAATAGCCATTCAATTCAAGTTATGCTATGCATTGAAATGAAATGGCATCATGGCATTAGGCAAGGAGAGCAAGTTATTTGTTGTCCAAACTGACATTGTGTGTGTGTGTTTAGGAGAGACCATCAATAGCTACGCTGAAACATCAATCATCAAGTGAGACCTCCTCAAGCAAACGAAGAGGTCCACTCATCTTAGTGCCATACAGGGAGGTGTGTCATTAGGAAGGACACTGTTTTTTTAATAAGATAATTTACTAGGACAACATGAAGAGCACCAAATTATGAAAAGCAAAGCAGTAGAGTAACTAGAGTATGTGCTCTGGAGTCGGACAGAACTGCGTTTGATAGAAAGCTCGGTATCTCTCAGCTCTGCAGCTTCGTTGTGGTCAGTGCTGGTTATCTGAATTTTCTGCCTTATTCACTATGATATTCCAACTGCTTGCTATGAAATAGCTTTTCAATAAATATATTCGGATGTTTGGATACATGAATGAATACATAAGCTCTAGAATTTTTCTTCAGTTGATTTTCCCTGCTGTGAATATATTCTGCAGAAATTGATATCTCTCTTAAAATCAGGGCTCAGAACTCAACACCCAAATTCAAGTATGATTTATCAACCCTTGTATAGGGAAGTTAAGCGGTCTCACAGGTTATGTGTTTGTATAACAGCTTTATTGAATTTTGCTCTTAATAAGCTAAGGCATAGAAAAACTCCAGGTCTTTGTGAAACAATACTGTCTCAAAAACTGTACATGTGTATTTATAGATTGAATTTCAGATCTTTGCATTTATCCTTGTTAAATTAATCTCATGTACTTTAGTTCTGTGTTTCTCCTACATTTGATTACTTTGGATTTTGATTCTGTCTTTATCATCTTGTTTCTTACTAGTTTCAAAGCACTGTACGTAGTCTTAAGTCATTGATAACACTGTTGAGTAAGAGGGAGTGAAGGCAAGAGTTCAGTGCCCACCACTAGAGTCTCTTGTCTCCTTTAATATTATTTAGTTTATCAAACACTAGTGAGACTGGTTCTCCAGTGAGTAACATGTCGGCTCAACAGTGCTGTCACCATGCTCCAATTTTATTGCCTTATCTAAACAGTATCTTAGACAGCAGGGATAGGTGTCCTTTCCATTCTCCCTCCATTATTTTAGCGATTGGTGCTTTACCTACAAATAATATTAACTTATATTTGTCAGGTCAGCATAATACACACTTGGAAATATTTTGACTGCTTTATAATCTTTTTTCTTTTCTTTAAATATTGAGTTTCACTCTTGTTGCCCAGCCTGGAGTGCAGTGGCACAATCGTGGCTCACTGCAACTTCCATCTCCTGGGTTCAAGTGATTCTCCTGCCTCAGCCTCCTGAGTAGCACCACGCCCAGCTAATTTTGTATTTCAGTAGAGAGGGAGTTTCACCTTGTTGACCAAGCTGATCTCAAACTCCTGACCTCAGGTAATCCACCCACCTCAGCCTCCCAAAGTTCTGGGATTACAGGTGTGAGCCACCGCACCTGGCCTAATCTCTTTTCTTTTAAAGATCTGAATAATCCAGACTGCAAGCTTTTCAAAAAATATGGTTGTATTATTAGGACACAAAAATAATGTGTTCATATTAAGCACCTAATAACAAGACTGAAGAATTGACCTTTGACTGTCTGATGATTCACTTAAGCCATTATATGGAGGGTTCTTCAAATAGTGTAAAAAGATAGAGGATTGTTACTAGCTGAAATTGTATTAATTTGAAGCAAAACATACATAGTTCGTTAAAAGACCAAGAAGCCACCATAGACAAAAGCAGTGAAGTTAGAGGAGCTAGAGGTAAAGCTGTTTTTTAGTTTAGTTTTGTTTTCAAAATAATTGCTTAGAGATCTGAGAATCCAGAATTTAACAGTACACCACCGTCTCTCCATCCTAACATTTCCTATTGTTCTGTTGCTTGGCGCCTTTTCTAGGACTGTTTCCTGATTCTGGGAGGCCCTGTCCTCAGGATTTTAGGGTTAGAGGAGAACCTAAAAATAATACGGTCACATACACTGCTCAAATTATAGATAAAACTGAAATCCAGAGAACAACTTTTTACATGTATGTTAATAAATCCACATTTCCTGATTTCCCATACAGAAGGCAGCATAGATCATGTCAAAGCTCCCAAATGCTGGATCTAGATTGCCAGTCTTCCAGTCCTGGTTAAGTTTTTTATAGCAGCAGTGCAACCTCAGGCATGAGGCTTATCACTTCTAAATCTCAGTTTTATTATCTCCAAAATGGGACAATAATATCCCTGACCTCATAGAGCTGTTGCAGGGCTTCACTTGGGTTAATAGGCATGAAAGGCTTGAACTAGGGCCCTGCTCATGGGAAACACCACTTATTAGCCAGAGGCAGCTCTGTTTTATTAACATTGCTCCACTACACTCCTCCAAGGATGAGCTCATGCTCCCTGTTTTCGAAAAGATCTTTCAAACCAATTTTAGTTGCTGCTTCCCCCAAAATTCTGTCTTGCCAATTACTTCATTCTGCTTTAAATAACTAGATGTCTTTCTCCCTAAGTAAGGTTGTTTGTCCAATAGGCCCCGGAGAATATTTCAAGTTAAATACATGCTTGTGGAATTGAATTGCATTGTTCTTTAGGATATTGAACTTTAGAGAGAGCTTTTATCTTTTTTCCATCCTCAGTAGTATTTAGACGGAGGCTTCATATTTCTTGAAGGAAGCGCTCAGCCAGCTGATGAACAACTCTTGTTCAGCTCCTCAAGAGAGGAAGCTTGGACATTGGGTCTGAAAAGGAAATCCAATTCTCTGTGCCAAATAGCCGTAGCCCTGAACAAACTTGAAGAGAAAGCACAGGCAAGCTTTCGGTTTCAAATTTTAAAAAGCAAATGTATCATCACAAACTTTTGTTCACATTTTTGTATTTCTTTTCTTTTTGCTACCTTAATTTCTTTTTTCCTTCTCATCAAAAGTTAACTCACTTGAAAAATGATCAAATAATTTTTTATCTAAATCTGACACCCATGTTCTAGTTTCGTAAATATTCTGTTTCTTAAGAAGTTCTTCTTTTAAGAAGTGAAATTCAAAGAAATGTACATTTTTGTTATTTAGAAAGTTTGTCTCTTGGAAAATAAAATAAAATTCTTCCAAAGAGTCAAAATGACTGTAATAGATCATTGCCATATTTTGTTGGACTACTTTTTAAAAAATTGAAGTTCTGTTATTACACTCTAGAGCTAAAAAGCATTTTTGAAGAAATACAATAAGAGTATAAAGTATACAAAATGCACAGTATTTTAGAGCCAAGATTATTCTAAGAAACAATGGAAATATACTGTAATTATGTATGTGAGATGGAATTTAAAAATTACTTAATGAAAATTTCAACTACTTAATTTCTGTGTATTTATCTACCTGAAATGTCAATATGCTTATTTTTTTAATTATAAGAACATTAACACATCATGTTGATATCATCATACAATTTTAGTTTTGTGTATTAATTTCTTCTACATGCAAAGTTAAAATATATAATAATAATTGGGGTAATTGGCTAAGATTGTTTCATTGTTTTGGTTATATAATGTTCTAGGTACTTGTTTCACTTAATATAAGATGACCAATATTATTTTAGTTTTTTGATGTTTACAATTATTCATTTTAGTAACTGTATTATATTTTATTCTGTTTTATCAAGAGTCTGAAATTTAAATTATTTTATGACTCAAGATAACATGATACCGTCAATTGAGTTTTTCCAAGCAGTACGCTACTATGAATAAAAAAAAGAAAGATTAGGGAAAAAAATCTAGAAGCAGTCTAATTAAACCCTTTGATTTGTGTATTTTAAGATAGTGCTTATTTTGTTGAAAAAAATTGAGAAATGTTGAAGCTACATTACATTTCTAGACTAGGACCTAGTTATACACAAGCATTTATGGAGGCCACACTCTTTAGTTCATCTCAAAAGCACATGTGATTTGACCCTTCACAAGCTCTTTTCTTTTTTTATGGTTCATTGCTTATGAAAATATGGTAAAAAATAATTAACCCAAACACACTTCTAAATTTCAAAGATGGTGGAGGGGCCTGGGCATTCAGATATGGGGAAAATCTCATGGCCTCTAACAACAGTCATGTGAAGATTCAAATATTTGTCCTGTCTATCAGTTTCTTAAACTTTCTAAACTTTATTACACCATATTTATTCATTTGTTCAACAATTCCTGTTCTCTTGGCGCTTTCAAGCACAGGTGGCAGATATTAATCAAGTAAATACAGGAAGGAACACACAGGGAAAAAACCTCGTTCTACAACCTCACCTAACAAAAACTTGATCTTGATTCAAAAGTCAAAGAAGGCCTTCATGAGGAAGTAATTTTGAAATCTGAGGAGCAAATAGAAGTAAAGTTAGAGGTAAGGGATGGATACAAACTGTCAGGGAGCATTTCTGCAGAGGAGAGAGAAAGCACCTCGCCCTGGTGGAGGGGTGAGCCTGCAATCTTCCAGAAGCAAGAGGAAGCCACAAAGTGCACAGCAGCAAGTAAGGTCCTGAGGAAAAAGATGTCTAACATAGTTTCACAGAAAGGAGGTATTCAATACTATAGTGCAGAGATATCTAATATCATAGTATGGAGACATTTAATATCATAGTACACAGATATTCAATATCATAGTATATAGACATCCAACATCATAGTACAGAGATATCCAGTATCACAATACAGAGATATCTAATATCTTAGTACATAGATATCCAATATCATAGTACATACTCAACACCATACTACAGAGGTATCCAATATTTTAGTACATAGACATTCAATATCATAGTACCCAGATATTCAATATTATAGTAAATAGATATTCAATATCATAGTATATAGATTTCCAAATCATAGCAGAGAGATATCCGATACCTAGTACATATATATTCAATATCATAATATACAGATATCCAACATCATAGTATAGAGATATCCGATACCATAGTACATGGATATCTAATATCATAGTACGTAAATATTCAACATCATCATTTGTACACAGATATTAAATATAGTACCTAGTCAACATCATAGTACATTGATACTTAATATGTTCTTTAAGAAATAATAAATGAGTCAATATTTTCTGAATAACTTATTTCTAAGTTGGGCTTTTGCTTTTCTTCTCCTTTCATACATTTATATTAAATATGTGCTCTCTTTATGCTATTTAGGAAAACACTTTTATAGTATTTTAGGCTAGATTCACTGGCGAGGCTTTTCTCTTTAGAAACGCACTTAGGTTACGATGAATTACTAACAGGAAGAGCATATCTAAATTTTCACCCACAACTGAGTTGTGGTTGTGCATATTGCTTCAACCCATAGCTCCAAACTTCACCTTTGGCGAGAAAGGATTCTTTCCTCAAAGTTTACTAGCAGCTTAGACTTTGTTCAAATCAACTTTCTTTCTCAATGTTGTAAGTAGGAAAAATTAGGAGCAAAATACAACTTTCATTTGCTAGAGAAGAAGTGGCTTGCCTAACAGAGAGCAACAATCTAAAAGGAAATACTTCTTTCTCACTGAATGAGGAAGATTGAGGAGCTTTGTGACTGACAAGTGAAAGGACGATATATTTGATGTGTTCCATTTATATGGAAATACTAAGGAACAGAGACAAGTATACCAAGCAAAGGTTTATTTATTTACCTAGAATACCAAAGTTGCATGTAAATGACTGTTACATAGGAATCATAAGAGGTTGCAAGGAAGGAGATGGATAGATTGTTTGAAAGAAGGTAGATAAATAGAACCAACAATGCTACATTTAAATGAGTAGTAGATGATAAATATCAAATATCTCTCCCATGCTTTTGGTTTGAAGCTAGCCAGTATTCTCCATTAGTAAATCAGAATGTGTCCATTTTACAAGTGAATGTCATTGTTCTTCTGCCTTCTCTTTTTCTTCTCCTTCCCTTTCTTTCCTTTTGCTTCGTAACTCTTCATATTTTATTCTCAAGTACATGATTGTCATGATTTGTAGCAGCAAAGGTAGGTATGCAGCTGGCTACTATGTTTGGAAATGGAAATGCCAGTATCCCTGTCACCTCCTCCATTACCTTTACATTGATTATAAGGAATATTGACACCAGGGACGCTGGCTCCTGCCTGTTAATCTCAACCCTTTGGTAGGCTGAGTGGGGTGGATTGCTTGTACTCAGGAGTTCAAAACTAGCCTGGTCAATGTGGCAAAACTCCATCTCTAGAAAAAATAGACACATTAGCCAGGCATGGTGGTTTGCACCTGTAGTCTCAGCTACTTGGGAGGCTGAGGTGGAAGGAAGGCTTAAGCCTGGGAGGTACAGATTGCAGTGAGCTGAGATCGTGCCACTGCACTTTGGCCTGGGCAACAGAGCCAGACCCTGTCTCAAATAAATAAATAAATAAAATTAATAGCTGTATCTTCCTCATTACAGCAGAATTACAGTTATTAAGTACAGGAGAAATTATTGAAACAGAAAGTCACACTTAGCAAACATCCCAGTAGTAATTGCTTCAGACCATTCCCATCAATGGATGCTAAATCTAGTAGCCTACAGTAGAGGACTACTGAAACAAATCATCCCAAGCACATAATACAATCTTACTTTGCAGCAAAATACATCTTGCAAGTACATAATTTGAAGGTTAATAATCAGCATGGCAAATTATTATAAAGCTTTTGGAAGATATACATGATCATACATATGCCTTATGTAAACTCATAATTTATTGCCTTTCCAGGGCAGTTCCAAAACTCAAAATGCTTTTAGGGCTCTAAGATTGATTTTATTTTTCATATAAGCTGAAAATATTCAATATGACAATATTGTATTCTCATCAGAAGAAACTATAATGAGGTATACCAGTAAAGCTTAAGGCAGGGTTTGTTCACACATTTTCTCTCTCTCCTCATTTTTCTCTCCTATCATTTGAGAAGAAAATAAAGAAAATTCTGTTTTCAGAAATTCGATTATTTTTCCTCTTTTTGAAATAATATTTGCTGTTTGTAAGGGAGGCTTCTTTTGGGAGCACTAGATTTCCCCACCAGAGAAGATGGAAAATTCTATAAAATACTGCCAGTGACAGTAGCCTGGGCTGCAGGACAGGGCAAGATGGACACCTCCACCGACGAGAGCTTTCTTTCCTGTCTCTTGCTCATCATTCTGCGCACTGTGTCTTAGACTTCCTGAATTTAGGACCTTTTGCTCCACATTATCTTTCCTTCTTATTTTTCCCAGCATTCCTGACCTCTGCTCGTCAGACTGTGCTCTCTGATAACTGTCGCTCGTTTTCAATTGAGTTTCCTTCATTAAGTCAATAGTAGAAAGAAATGCATTAGCACGCTGTAGCCTCCCACCACAGGGATTAATGTTTTCATATCCCCAATGTGAACAAAACTGATGTATTTCAGAGTCAGTACAACATCACTGCATTAGGTTCTCATGGCTGCCATAACAAATGAACACAAATGTAGGGGTGAGAAACACCGCAACTTTATTATCTTACAGTTCTAGAGGCCAGAAGGTCACAATAGGTTTCCCTAAACTAAAATGTAGTTGTCAGCAGGATTGCAATCCTGTTGGAGACTCTAGGAAAGCTTTCATTTCCTTGCCTTCCCAGCTTCTAGAAACCACCTGTGTTCCTTGGCTTGTGGTCCCAGCCAGCAACAGTCTGTGTCTCAGACCTCGGTTTGTTAGTCACGTCTTCTCCTCCAACACCCTGACTTCTCCTTTTCCCTTCTAAGGAACCTTGTAATTACATTAAACCCACCAAGATCATACAGGATAATTTCGCCATCTCAAAATCCTAACTGAGTCACATCTGCGAAGTCCCATTTGCCATGTAAGATATCATTTCACAGCTTCTAGAGATAAGGAAGTGGCTTTTGCGGGGAGCCATTACTCTACCTGCTATGCTCAACTTGCCATCATTATGCAGAAAAGACAACATGAAGCAGGAAGTTGAAGATGTAAAAACAACCAACCCTACTTGGGCCCATCAATGTCCTGAATGTGATGCTGCTGCTGCTGCTGCTACTGATGATGATGATGATGACGACTGTTATGATTATTATTATTCATGCAGTAGTTTTTAAACTCTATTTTGTGAGACTAATGTGTCATGGAATTTCTCTCTGGCTAGTTTAAAATAAAGTATGGTCAGTAGTCAGTTGTTGATTTAAGCTTTTCTTCATCATATCCATGTACTGAGGTAACAGCAGGAAAGCAGTTGAGTTTTTAAGGCTTATAAACAATAAAGAGTATTTCTATATCAATCTTAGCAGCAGTAAATAGTAGACGCCTAACAGGGAGAATAATACAAGTTTCAATTTTTGCTACGATGCCCAGCACAGTCATGTTTAAAGAGGAATTTGATGAATGCTTTTCATAAGAGTCATTGTTCCCATGATGAATGAGAACAGTGGTTCCACCCCAAGGAGCTGTCTATAAAGTACCTGGAATACATCTTATGGTGAGGGTTGACTGGTGACATGAAGAGAACTGTTACTTCACAAGGAATAGAGTGCCAAAAGAGGATTTGAAGCCTTATTGACTGTCACCTTCAGAAAACACAATTCATGGTGCTCTGCTTCTCAATCCCCAGTGTTGTCATTTTACCTGTTCCAAAATTATGTACTAGCACTTTGCTGAAGATTGGGCTGAAAACCAGCAACATACTGACCTTTTATGTCATCCTGGAGCATGTTTTCAATGACTACAGAAAAAGAAGAAAGGTCAAAAGTTGACAGGGCAAGCTTTCTGTGACACTTGCTGACACAGTTTCCCAGCCATCACCAAGTCTACCAAGGGGACATCACTGACCTCACCTTGCTGCATTTGTGATCGCTGTCATGGTAAGGAGGCATCATTATAAAATCAGAGCGCAACTACCCTCTCGTTTATCTTTCTGATTTTCTATGTTTAGGTTGTGATAACTGTCAAGGTAAGGAGACATCATTATAAAAAACAGCATAGCTACCTTGTACAAAACTTTCCTGTACAAAACTTATATCTCATTTTCTGTTCATGACAGGATTAGCTTTATAGTGATATTGCATGAATCATGGTCTATATGCAGAAAACTGCCTGAGTTTAGAGATAGGCACATATGGTACACCCAACAATAAATATTATCTTTCTTAACAAATATAGCTTTACAAGATCTTTACACTTCTATAGATTTGGAGGATAATCGACCTTTGTTTTAATCTGATCAAATTTTAATTGAGAAATTACTTTTAACGAAATTATACAAATCTCCAAACTAAGAAAGAACTATAAACTCCCGTGACGAAAATAAATCTAGTCAACACATATGCAGTTTAGTGAATCTGCACTTTGTGAGGCCGGTTAACCTCTGAAGCACAAGAAACTTCACTAATGCTATCATATTATTTATTTATATTTATTTATATTTGCATTGGGTAGAATTATAATTTTATATACTCAGCTTTATTTAAAATGATATTCTTGCCATCTACTTTTCTTCTCCGTCTCAGGTAATAAAAGGTAAAATTCAATGTTAGTCAACAATTTTTTTGGAATACAGTTAAGAATTTTTAAGTGGGATTACTTATTTTAGATTTTGGGTATGTATAAGTCATTTGTGTTTCAGTGGTATTACATGTATGTGTGTATGAAATGAATTGTAATTATACATGGGAACTAAACACTGAGTACACATGGACACAAAGACGGAAACAATAGACACTGGGGACTGTTAGAGTGGGGAGGGTGAGAGAGAGGTGAGGGCTGAAAAACTTCCTAGCAGGTACTAAGTTAATTACCTGGGCAATGAGATCATTTGTACCCCAATCCTCACTGACATGCAATTTACCCATATAACACACCTGCACATGTACCCCAGAGCCTAAAATAAAAGTTGGGGGGAAAAAAAGAAATGACTGTATTATCTACTGTTGCATACAAATAATCTCAAAACTTAGCAACTGCTGAGAGAAACAAATCTTTATTATCTCATAGTTTCTGTGTGTTAAGAATCCAGGAAGACAGAGACAAAAAGAGTGAACCCAATCTCCAAGCTACAAGTGCAATCTTTTTACAACCTAATATTGGGAGTTGCATCCTGTCATTTCTGCCAAACCTTTTCATTACAGATAAGGCAGTAAGTGATTCCTGCTCACACTAGAGGGGAGGGGATTACACTAGGGCAAGGAAACTGGAGGCAGGAACTGCTGGGAAGCCTTGTAGAGACTTCCTGCATAGGGATCGTCTCCAAAGAGGACACCACAGTGACATGACTAGAGACAGTAATTTACCTTTACTGGGCCAAACTCAGAACAAATAGTACCACTATGAATGGAAAACTTTCTTCTATTTATTTAAGTCCATGTATTTAATTAATTTATTTATTTATTTTGAGACAGAGTGTTACTCTGTCCACCCAGCCTGAGTGCAATGATGTGATCTCGGCTTACTGCAACCTCCACCTCCCTGGTTCAAGCGATTCTCCTGCCTTAGCCTCCCGAGTAGATGGAATTACAGGCATGTGCCACCCTACCTGGCTATTTCTTGTGTGTTTAGTAGAGACAGGGTTTCATCGTATTGGCCAGGCTGTTCTTGAACTTCTGACCTCAGGAGATCTGCTGGCCTCAGCCTCCCAAAGTGCTGGGATTACAGGTGTGAGAGACTGCGCCTGGCTAGCCCATGTATTTTTGAATATAATAAAGAAGGAAAAGAGCCAGAAGGCCATATTCGAATTCCTGAAAATCCTGCCATTTAATATGTTGCTGATATTACTAAACAGGAGGCAGGAAGGAAGACGAGGACTGGAGTGGAGTTGTTACTGCCATACATGGATCCCATTGCTTTATAGAGAAATAAGCACCTTACACACCCAGTAGATGTTACAGTCTACATCTAGGCCAGGAAGACACAAAGTTCAGCATACTGAGGCAATTAAATGTTAAGAATGTATTCCACAAACAAATATCGGAGGAATTTTGATATAATGAAATATTAAGCCACACTTGATCATTTTTACACTAGACAAATTTGGGGTTGTTAGATGAAGATAATAGACATTTACTTTTATGAAGGCCTGAGATACCCTTTGTACTAAAAATACAAAATATAGAAAAATTAGCCTTGTGCGGTGGTGGGCACCTGTAGTCCCAGCTACTCGGGAGGCTGAGGCAGGAGAATGACTTGAACCTGGGAGGTGGAGCTTGCAGGGAGCCCAGATCGCACTGCTGCACTCCAGCCTGGGCAACAGAGCGAGATTCTGTCTCCCCAAAAAGAAATCTGCATATAGGTGGTCTGTAGTTCAAACCTGTGTTGTTCAAGGGACAAATACAGTTGTGGAAAACACTGGGAAGTAGATCGTCAACATCGAGCAGGAGGTCTTACATGTCAGATATAAACTCAGAGTTGATGTGTCCAAGTAAAATTTCTCAATGTTGTAGTTAGGAAATGGAAAACCTATTAAAGTACCAGATCACATTGGATCACCTGATTTGGGTACCTCTTTCCAAGAACGTTATAGATAACTTTAGATGGAAAGTAAAATTCGAAATTGGTTATCTTAATTTCTTATTTATTTACAACTAGAGGACAGATAAACTATGAGGCCACCTGATGAGATTATACAATTCTCCACATATTCAGAGTGAAGTGACTGTTGTGGCAGCAGTAATTATTTTGGGCAAAAAGTCACACATAGTTTGTTTTGGTTTTGCTTTAGAAAGTTTTAAGATTTTTTTTTCAGTATAATGAAATCTGTTATGTTGTTAGCAAGATTTATATGAAGGAAAACTTGCCAGTTTTCGCCCACTACTAATCCTAAATCTGTTTCAGTCTAGGTAGTACAGTATGTACTGTTGCTTTCAAGCAGAGAAGTCTGTTTCACACAGAAAAAGAAAAAAAAACTCTTTCCTTATGGCCCTCGGTTTGTCCTTAAGATGTTAGGCATTTTGAAGTGGACATAAAATCCAGTATCTCCTTCACAAACTGAAAGTGTATATATTCTTTGATTAACTACATTAGTCTTTTAGTTCCTCAACATCATAATAAAAGAAATTAAAGCAGTTGTTTATGAAGATAGGATGTATGTTAGGCAGAGAATTTCATCGGTGTGTATTTAAAATATGAGTTTTAAAACTAACTTTAAAAATTATGTCAAGTTATACTTAGTAAAATGTCCTACAGTTTATTTTGACAATGCCAATATTGCTAGGCTATTATTTTCCTTATGTTGATTTTAAAGGTAAACATTATAATTTATCTTTAGATTTTTTATCAGGCAATGACAATTTTGACTTTATCTTTATATATGCTGAAGTTTTGAAACACTTGCTTCTAGAACATTGTGCAAGGGTAAACACATTTACAAATACTAATTAAGAATTAGACTATTTTAAAATATTATAGCCTGAATATTTATGATTCCCACTTTTAAGAATTGATTAAATACACATACACACACACACACACACACACTCACTTACACACAACTGTAATTTTACAGAAACCTCCTGATCAAGATTTAGAAGTAAATTTTATGGAAATAATCTGTATGGTAAAAAATAAATGACAACTTAGATCATGGGAGAAATGCATTTAATGAAGTTAGCACTATTCCTTTTAATTAGGAAGATGGAAAATACTATTATTTAGAGATGATGTAATTTTATCCCCAGAAAACTCAAGGTAATTTAATGAAAATCTAATCGGGAAAATAATAGAGTAAGCAATGATGAGGCTGCCTATATAATTAACATATTTAATTATACTTTAATTGTATTTAATGAAATTAATAAATTCCCTATGTATATGTGGTAATTAGTTACTGAATATCATAGAAGAGAAAATAGCCTACAAATTCCATTTAAAAACAGTAAGAATTCCTCATAAAATACCTAGATATACATTTGAAAAATGTACAAAGAGGAGGGAGGAAGGGAGGAAGAGAGAGAGTTAGGGAAAGAAGGAAAAGAAAGAAAACTAGATTACTACTTCAGACATTTTACCAAATTAATTCCAGGTGGAGCCAATATTTATTAAAAATTAGCCTCGTAAAAGTTCTATATATATTTTTTTCAAATAATTTTCAATAAAGGAAGTTTAATGATTATATGCTTATAATAATTATTTTTAATAGCTCATTTGATTACATGGCATTTTAAAAATAAAATATTGGCCTGGTGTGGTAGCTCATGCCTCTAATCCCAACACTTTGGGAGGCCAGAGGCCAAGGTGAGCTGAGCACCTGAGATCAGGAGTTCCAGTCCAGCCTGGCCAACATGGTGAAACCCTGACTCTACTAAAAATATAAAAATTACCTGGGTGTGGTGATGCATGCCTGTGATCCCAGCTACTCAGTTGTCTGAGGCAGGAGAATCGACTGAATTCAGGAGGAAAAGGTTACAGTGAGCTGAGATTACAACACTGCACTCCCGACTGGGCAACAGAGAGAGATTCCATCTCAAAAAATAAAATATTAAGAACATTTCCATATAATACTGTTTCATTGAAATGATTGAAAGTTGAATGAAAGATTGAAAGATGTTTTAGCAACCTGTACAGTAGTCTTTGTATTCCTAATGTGTAGTCTCGGTATGTGATCCATGTAGTGGAGAAAAAAAGGCTCAAATGGAAACATTATTAAAATACATGAAGGATTAATTTACAAAAGAAGAAAAATAAGTGACCAAAAACCAGATAGTCACCTGTTACACATCATGTAATTTTACTTAATTAACCAGCATCCACAATTCAATTGTGTCACTCCCATTTGTTAAACATATATGATCTAAACATTTTTAGATATTATTTAAGATTGATGAGTTTTCAGCATTTTTATGATTTTCTTATAATGTGCACATAGGTCTTGTTAATAGATGAGGTTTTAATGTACGATGTTTTTTCTTTACTCCAAGTTTAACTTAAGATGTAGCAGTGAACATTTTTATTATAGCAAATACCATGCACTTAGAATTGTGTGGTTATTATTCTGTACAGGTTATTTATTCAGAACCATTTTCTGAAATATTGTAGTACATAAACATATTGTGCAATAATGAATGCTAACTATTTCATGGAAAAATCAAAGGCAACTTTTCAATTTGTCAGAAGATAGACATTGGATTATTACTTGATTACACTGTGTTCCCTTCTACCCAGTTCTGGAAAAGATGTTCCTGCTTTTGGCAAGAAGACTAATATGAACATAGTCAACAATTCAGGTTACATTTTAAAATTTTTCATGTGGTTTTCATAGATCATCCTCAATGTGAAATTCTTCTTATCATACTTTCCTAATAAAAAATGGTACTTTTGCTATAAACAAGGTGATACTCTACCTCCACAAAATCACATTTATTTTGCTATTTAAAAGGAAGATTGTGTAAGTTCAAGTAGCCTAAAATTCATTACTTCCCTTTTAAGACAACTTTATTATGCCAAGTGTCTCTCTTGGAATAGGGCTGAAACCAGTGCCCTCACAATATTGGTTAATGTGTGAATGGGTAGATATGCATTTGATATGATATGATAGTATTGTAAATATTCTTGCAACAACTGACTAACAAATTATCTTATGCTGTGTTACAGCCATAATGTAATGTGACAGTCACATGCAGAACATATTAAATGCAATATGAACTCAGCAATTGTGACTTGCTGCAGGGGCACAAATAGAGCAAGCAATTTACTACTATCATTCTTTGTGAAAACATATGGTACTGGTGAAGATAGTATATCCAGCAGTCTATGAGTTCAGCGTGAATACTGCGGTGACAGCAACAAGTCAGTGATGTGAAATTATCTATGAAATCACTGCCCTGGAGCCCTGAAGGTTTTAGTGGACACCAAAACAGGAGGACTACTTCCGTTGTTTTTCAATTTGGGCAAAATTTTTTTTTTAAATAATACTATTATTACCTTTTTTATTCACTAAATGAAAGTGATAATAGTATCTAACTCACAGATTAAATGACACAATTTTTGTGACATGCTTAGACTGGTGCTTGGTATAAGAAAATTTTCAGTAAGTGTCAGCTATGATTATTGCTTTTTCGGAGAAAACTGAGGTTCATGTGGGAAACTATTTTTTAAGTGTGTGGAAATTTGGTGTCTCTGTCACTTGAAGTCACAGCTCATTTCACTGTGAGGTTGTGAGTTTAACATACACTCATAAGCTGAGGATTGTGCAGTTTTTAAAGTGTAAATCGGACCCTGCCAGCGGGTTTCATTTGTCCTCGTCTAACAGAAAAAGAGAGGTCAACATTGTGGCCTCCACGTTAGCCTCCCCACTGCCACCCCTTGACACCACCTCCCATCCTCGAACTCCTAGCCAGCCTTCGGTGTGTTCTGCTTCGACATCCATCCAAGCTGTCCTCTCTGCCTGGAATAGCCCCCTCTTTTCCACTTCCATTTACCGGATCCTGGTCTCACCCTTTCAAATGTAACTTCTTCAGGGAGGTCTGTCCAGACCCCACTTAATCCAGTTCAGTAGTGAGACCGTTGTGGGGGAGTGGGTTGGCATAACAGTTCTTTCTTTCCAATGTCCTGCCATTCTTAGTGACACACATCAGACTGGCAGTCATTTGTCAATATCTGCCTTGCTTGATATAGTGAAGCGTGGCGAAGAGTAGGCCAATGATGACTTCTCAGTGCTTTATCTGTAGTGCCCAGCCCTACACCTGGCTCAGTGAGAGCTGAACGACTGAATGAGGAATAAACCCATGATTTCAAGTCAGTTGAAGACTGCACATTTCAGCTGGGCATGGAAGCTCATGCCTGTAATCCCAATACTTTGTGGGGTCAAGGTGGGAGTATCACTTGAGCATAGGGGGTCAAGGGTGCAGTGAGCCATGATCTCCCCACTGCACTCCTGCCTGGGCAACAGAGCAAGACGCAAGACCCTGTCTCGATTAAAAAGAAAAAAAAGAAAAAAAAACAAGATTCTACATTTCACCTTCAGCCTGTGGGCAGGATTACAACAAGGCATTCCCAGGAGAAGAAATGTGTTCTGAGCACTGCAACGAAGAAAAATTTACAACCTTTCTTAAATATCCTTACATGTTCTTGAATTTGCATTCTTTTCCAACAGTCCTTGGCTTATAAGACAGCTCAAACCACCGCTAAGGTCTTGAAAGCTGACATGTGACCTTGCTGCTAAAGGAAACATATTATTTCCACATTCTAAATATGCAGCCTTAACAAATTGGAGGACCAGTTGCAAGCATTTCCATTGCTATTTCGTTGACTCTGAATGTATTGTGCCATCTCCAATCCCCAATCTTACTATTATTGAAAATCTGAGGACTGTGGAACTCCCGTGGACTGGGCATTTTAAAATTTCTTTCATACCAAAAGTCTTTAATTCTAATTTAGAAATAAAATTCAAACAGAGGTCGTAGCTCTGTGTAAGTATTTTGCAGAGTTTGTGAAATATTAATCATTATTGCCCTTGTCTTTTATGGCCCCCAAGGTTTATAATTTTAAATAAGAGATATAGGGTATACAGCTGAGGTAAGTCTTCTGACACTTGTTGACAAAATCCAGATTGTCTGCACCTAACTACCTCACAGAATCTGGTTTATTGTTCTTCCTGATACATTTAAAGTTTCTCCCTAGTTTTTCTGGGAAAATTGTCAAGTGTTTTAGCAGCATTGTCGTATGTGTGTATGTGTGTGCATGCACACGTGTGTGTATTTTTACTTGCTTGATTCTTTTCAAGGGTCTGTATAATTGTTCCAAGTCCTAAATAACCATTTATGCCTACTTAAATAACCACATAGAGATGTTGGATATTGCCAGTGTCTTTACAGTGGAAGCTACGGATTTTTTGTTTGATAGGCCAATCCTTGGTAGAACATGGGTGTGTCAATGTTCAGAGACATGGGACACACCAACAGGGAAGAGGAGGAGACACATAGGAAGCCTGAGGAACAAGGAAAAACCAGCAGGGGGGGTGGCCTTCTGAAAGCCCAGGGGAAAAGGTGTGGAATGAAGAGAAATCAGCTGCCACAGAGAATTTAAATAAGTTGAACAATGAGCATTTATGACTGCATCAACCTAACTTAAAAGAAAAAAATCTTTCCTGAGCCCACTTCTATTTTAAATATTTACCACTTCTTGGACAAGCACCAAGCATTGTTGCTTACGAATATAGAAAGATAATATTTTCATAAAATTTCATAAAACTCCATCCTTGAGAGCTGATGGTTCATCATCCTGTTATAGCATTTGGGAATTTATAAAAATCAATGGGTGTCTTGCATTACCGCATATGCTTAATCAGCAGATAGGAAAAAATGCTTTGCTGGCAATGATTGAGTTTGCTCTGAACTATGCAGCTATAGGCTGGGGCACTAAAAGAGGCAGTAGTATTCAAGAGATGAGGGCAAGGGTAGAAGTTCCCTACTCTAGCTGTATGGTGTCTTTATGTATTTCAGATGAATCGAGATTATCAGATCCAGATCTATAATTTACTTTCTGGGTAGCTGTGGATAAGTTGCTTACACTTTCTGTAAGTGTTGGTGCCTATATATGCATAATGAAAATCATATTAACACCAATTTGATTGGTTCTTGTGATTGTTAAATGAAATAACATGCACAAAGCTCTAGTGTAGGTTCAGTTCCCAAATCCGATTTACCACGACTGATGTCCTTTTACTTCTTTGAATGTACCCACATTGTCTCTCACTCTGAGATCTTGTCCCACACTGATTTTTGAGCCCCAATATTCCTCACTGATTCACACCCAGTCATCTCCCATAGTTTGGCTCAAGCATCAGTCCTCCAAGAATTCTCTCTGACAGACCAGATCTTTTCATTATTCTTTCCCATATTTCCCTCTATCTTTCCTTCACTTCTCACAGTTTGCAATTCTGCATTATTGATTGTGGTGATCTGATTAATTTCTTCTCAAGAGCACAAACTCAATGAGGGTTCAGTTCTGTTTGGTTCATCATTGTATCTCCAACATCTAGCATAGAACTTGGTATTCTTACATCTCTATTTGTTGAATAAATAAATAAATAAATGATGTTTAATTGATTTTTCATTATTTTACTGCAGTGGTGGTTGGGTAGATGATCTTTCTTGAGAACCCATTAAACTGAGCTGAGAGATCTGACCTCTACCACTTGGGGCCTAGTCAGTAGCCATGCCTCCTGTCTGTGAGAACGTCTTTCAGCATAAAACTGATAGTCTATTCATATTGGGCTTTGTATGTTTATCTTTTAAGCTCCTCTTTATAACACTGTTCAAATTTATTTTGCGATTTGTTTCAGGAAAACAGAATTTTCTTGGTTTTCTATAAATAGTTGGTACATTTTAATATGAATAGGATTGAGAAAAACTAGTAAAAAAAGATATTTAAGGTTTGTTCCGATTTTTATATTTTACATCATGACTGACATCCCAGTTTTCTTCTGTATTTTATTTTCATGTGATTAAGCAAAACCTCTCCATAAAAATCTCCCCCTATATCATTTATTCACTGTGTAGTATTTTACCATATACCTTTCTCTCTCAGTAGAATAAGGCTTTGTGAATGCACATAGAAGGATCATGGATTGGGAAGCCAATCTGATCATGACTTTCCATTAAGCTGATGATTGTCATCTGTCACGGAATGGAACCCAGGAGGCATAAAGAATGTCACTTGTTGCAATTCTGTTACCCATTGTGTCCATACAGAACTAGCTCTCAGAATTGTCCACTGTTCTGTGTGCCCTGCTTCTCTAGCAGCGATAATAATCAACTGTAGCCTAACAGTGAAGTTCTTAAATATCTTCTAATGGCAAAACACATGGATAACCCAAGAGCTAAAGGCAGAATAATTTTAAGAAATTGTGGGTACATAGTAGGTGTATATATTTATGGGTTACATGAGATACTTTGATGCAAGCATGCAATGTGTAATAATCACATCAGGGTAAATGGGGTATACATAACCATAAGCATTTGTCCTTTGGGTTACAAATAATCCAATTATATACTTTTAATTATTTTAAAATCTATTTTAAAATCTACAATTAAATTATTTTTCACTATAATCACCCTGTTATGCTAGCAAATACTGGTTCTTATTCATTATTTCTAACTATTTTTTGTACTCATTTACCATTCCTACTTGTCACCTATGCACTCCCACACTATCATTCCCAGCCCCTGGTAACCATCTTTCTACTGTCTATCTCCATGAGTTCAATTATTTCATTTTAATTTTTAGCTCCCCAAAATAAGTGAGAAAACGTGAAATTTGTCTTTTAGTGTCTGGCTTATTTCGCTTAACAATGTCATCCAGTTCCCATGCATGTTGTTGCAAATGACAGGATCTCATTCTTTTTTTAATGGAGGAATAGTACTCCATTGAGTATGTTGTACTATTGAGTAATAGTACTCCATTGAGTATACTGAGTATCACATTTTCTTTATCCTTTTGTCTGTTGATGGACACTTAGGTTGCTTCCAAATCTTAGCTATTGTGAATAGTGCTGCAATAAACATGGACTTGCAGATATCTCCTCAACATACTAAGTTTATTTCTTTTGTGTATATATACCTAGGAGTGGGATTGCTGGATCATATGGTAGCTCTTTAGTTTTAGTTTTTTGAAGAACTTCCAAACTATTCTCCAGATAGGTTACATTTACACCAACAGTTTATGAGGGTTCCCTTTTCTCCACATCCTCGCCAGCATCTGTTATTGCCTGTCTTTTGGATATAAGTCACTTTAACTGGGGTAAGATAGTATCTCAGTAGTTTTGATTTGGCATTTCTCTGATGATCATTGAAGTTGAGCACCTTTTCATATAACTGTTTGCCATTTGTATGTCTTCTTTTGAGTAATGTCTATTCAGATCTTTTGCCCATTTTAAAATCCGATTATTAGATTTTTTTCCCTATAGAGTTGTTTCAGCTCCTTATATATTCTGGTGATTAATTTCTTGTCAGATGGGTAGTTTGCAAATATTTCCTTCCATTCTGTGTATTGTCTCTTCACTATGTTTATTATTTCCTTTGCTGTGCAGCTTTTTAACTTGATGTGATCCCATTTGTTCATTTTTGCTTTTGTTGCTTGCACTTGTGGAGTATGACACAAGATATCTTTGCTCAGTATCTTGAAGAGTTTTCTCAATGTTCTTGTTTAGAAATTTCATAGTTTGAGGTCTTAGATTTAAGTCTTTAATCCATTTTTATATTTTTTTATATGGTGAGCACTGGAGGTCTGAGTTTCGTTCTTCTGTATATGGCTATCCAGTTTTCCTACCACTGTTTATTGAAAAGACTGTCTTTTCCAGATTGTATGTTCTTGACATCTTTGTCAAAAATAAGTTCACTATAGGTGCGTGGATTTATCTCTGTGTTCACTATTCTATTTCACTGATATATATGTCTGTTTTCGTACCAGTCCCCTGCTGTTTTGGTTACTATAGCTCTGTGGTATAATTTGAAGTGAGGTAGTACAATCTCTCCCATTCTGTTCTTTTTGCTTAGGATAGCTTTGTTTATTCTGGGTCTTTTGTGATTTCATATAAATTTTTGGATTTTTTTTCTATATCAGTGAGAAATGGCATTCTATTAATCTCTATCAAAATAGAAATGAGTAGAGATAGTTCCATATAAATTTTAGGATTGTTTTTTCTATGTCTGTAAAGAATAGCAGTCTATTAATCTCTACCAAAATAGAGAGAGAGATTGTCTTAAATTTGTAGATTGCTTTGGGTAGTATAGACATTTTGACAATGTTGATTCTTCTAATCCATGAACATGGAATATCCTTTCATTTTTTTGTATGTCGTCTTTAATTTATTGCATCAATGTTTTATAGTTTTCATTGTAGAGTCACTTCTTTGGTTAATTCCCAGGTATTTAACTTCGTGTGTAACTATTTTAAATAGGATAACTTTCTTGATTTTGTTTTCAGGTTGCTCACTATCAGTGTTTCTATATGGCAAATCACTACCATTTCTATGTGGGAACAGATCATTGGGTCTTTTTTTATCCATTTATCCACTTGATATCTTTTGATTGGAAAGTTTAATCTATTTACATTAAATGTTATTATTGTTAAGTAAGAACTTATTCCTAAGGCAACATAATTTTAAAGATAGCCATAAAAATGTTTGTTTTTTTAAATAATCAAGTGACTTCACAAAGGAAGTGTGTGCTGTTCTTTCCTAGATGTGTTTGTTCTATCCTAAATGATAAATTTGTTGGCTGGATAGCCATGTCAGTTAGAACACAAGAAGTGATTCTAAGTAGTAGTGGTGATCCTCTGAGAGATAGTCACCATGGAAAAGTTTGCTTTGGAATTAACTCATTCTGTACATCTCCAGAGAGATGTACACATTTTATGTGTGAAATGGGACAAGTATTGAGGTAATTATATTGGCTGAATTTGCTAAGTGCCACTCTAACATGAACCACAGGTCTCCTGATTTACTGTGTGGTCCCTGGCTTTAATCTACTGGTGTAGTCTTTTCTCTATTCTAAATAACTATCTTTGCCAGCACAGAAACCTCCATTCTGGAGTTTTTTTTAATGTAAGACTAGTGCTTTACGATCCTCTCAATGGCATAGTTGAGGTGTTTGTGGACCTCATTCCTCCCTCTCCCATCAATGTGGTCACAGTATGACCTATGAGGAAGAATTTTATTTGTAAGATGATCTTTTAAAATACAAATAGCACTTCCCAAGGGTTCTGGAGTTCTAATGTAAATCACAATTGTTCATTAGACACTGAACTCCTGACTGCCCAAGATTAACTGCTCAAAAGAAAAGGGAATTTTGGCCAACTTGAAAGGAGGAGAAATGAGTAATCTTGAAGTCTGGTGCTGCAGCTACATGTGGGTAAATCAACAAAAAGGCCACTTCAAGGCACTAGATTTGGGGTGGCACTAGAGACATGTGGCAAGAAGGCATCCATCAGCCAATAATGGGTATAGTGCGATGGATAGATATTAGATCATTTTTTGACCTTTTTCATATTCTGCATGGGTTTGCAGAAATCTATACATGATATTTAACAAAGCTAAGAGGACCTTTCGGAAGGTATTTAATGAAACCTGGATATTTTCATTTATGTTTCTACTTTCATTATAAGATGCTCTGAGAGCTCAGACATGGTGCCTCAATTTTGGGGGAGGGGAAATTGAATGGCTGCCATATAGCAGACCTGATTTTATACATATTAGCAAAATATAAACAAATGGAATCAACGATGGATATTAACATATTATGAAGTGCATAGATCCTATATGTTTTTCAGGTTTGAAAGGATCATTGCGAAAACTACATAGAATATGCCCAGATCCAAAAGAAGTTACCCTGCATACACAGGGTGCTTTATTTTAAAATAGTTATTGCAGTTATGCTGTCATAGGCACACATAGATGAAACTCTATTGAGTGACTGTCACACAGTAGACACTGAGGTCACAGGTTACATTCCTTGCTGCAGTCTACATAATTATACTCTCTTTGTGAAAGACTGTTTTACTAGCCATGTAACTGGACTGTTCACCCAATAGTGTTGAAAAATGAGAAAAGGTCCTGAATGTAGTTCTGGAAAATGCATAATAAATAAATAATAGGACTCATAAAACTCATTTTGTAGCAAACTTATAGTTCGTACTGAAATATGCATGATAGATAATAATGGAATATTTTTTGACCTTCTAACATCATCTCTGACATCTCTGTATATTATTCAGTACCAAATTTGTTCCCTGTACTTTTCATGAGCATTTATTGCATGCTTTTAAAATAATTACCTTCTTAGGAACTGAATTTTTATTTTGATCTTTTGAATTTCCTTTCTGTAGGTCAATTTTAATTTTAAAATGTTTTCAGTGGTTTGTGTGACCATTACTATAATTGTCAAGATATTTTTCTCTTTTTTTCAAATATAAACCATATTCTCTTATGGTACAAATCTTTGAAGCTATCATTAATTCTGGGAAGTTCTCACGGTGTCACTGAGAGCACTAGAGTGACCATTTACTTTATAATTATCCCCATTTGAAATGGTTAATGCAGGTTTCAGCAGGCCTTTTGGCCTCTAAGTTGTGGTTACACAACGATGAAATGATTGAAATCATCTTTAAGAATAAATTTTAGTCAAGAAGAAAACCTACCCTTGGGTAAAGTGACTATTTTGATCCCACATCTCTTTCAAAAGGTGACAATTAGAGTGAAGTCACTTTTTAAGCTTACCTTTCTCATGACAATGTTTATACTTTCATATCTGTGCCTTATAGAAATATCTTTAAATCTTTATTTTTAATTGTTTACTAATTGCACCCTGATGCATGAAAATACAGGTTAAAAATATCTGTTAACACTGATGAATTATCAGACTTTGTTTTATGTCATAGAATTCAAGAGATGAAAACATAATAGTAACTCCTCCCTTTTCTTCCTTTCCATGGACAAAAACAATCCTGTGACCACTTTTTCAATACTGTGAGATTATGGTTATGTGAAGAAAGAAGAAGTTTCTGTTCATTCAGGTAAAAAACTAAAGCTAAAATGGTATATAATTTCATTCATAAATATAATGTTTCTAAAAAAGATGAGTCTTTTTTTTTAAATTTTGTGGCAAAAGAAGGCCTTGTATTTCCTTGTGGAAGAACTTGCCTTCAGTGGTTAGCATTTATTAAAACTGTGGACCACTTTTTACTGCTGCTTTGCAGAATTGATTTAACAACTTGCTTAAGTATCATATTGAACATGTCATGTAAGCTATGAAAAATGCATACTTTTTCATTTTCAGAGCAAATCTGAAATGTTGAATTATGTATTTTAAAGACCAAATAAACAGAGTAATGGAATAGTCTGAAAATCTAATCACTTCAGGCATGCTACTTTTTTTCTCGGGCATGATCAGTGTGCAGAACAGCTCCAGAATTGGTGGGATTCTTACCCACTGAATATTTGCTCTGTCAGAGCAAGCACATTCATTCCGCAGGAGAGCTGCATACCAGGCAACCAAAAATTGGCTTAAAAGAGTTTTTGGCTGGGCGTGGTGGCTCACACCTGTAATCCCAGCACTTTGGGAGGCCGAGGCGGGCGGATCACGAGGTCAGGAGATCGAGACCATCCTGGCTAACACAGTGAAACCCCGTCTCTACTAAAAATACAAAAAATTAGCCGGGCGTGGCGGCGGGCGCCTGTAGTCCCAGCTACTCAGGAGGCTGAGGCGGGAGAATGGCGTGAACTTGGGAGGCGGAGCTTGCAGTGAGCCGAGATCGCGCCACTGCCCCCCAGCCTGGGCAACAGAGCGAGACTCTGTCTCAAAAAAAAAAAAAAAAAAAAGAAATGATATGACTGTAATGACTGTTCAGCATGATGCTAAAATAAATAATTAAATAATTAGCAAACAATTAAAAAATCAAATTGTATAAAAAGTCTTTCTTAACTGCAAGTCATCCAACAGGAGTTTGATTGTGACTTTGTTGCTATCCTAAATGTATTATGTAATCACATATCTGCAGCCACATGCCATTTCAGCTAACTGGCAATTATTACAGCAGGAAAAGAAATTCAACATTTTTTTTTTCAAAGTAACAACTATTTCTGTTGGGTGAGAATAATTTATAAATGGGTTTGTTTATTTTAGAAATGCACAATATTGTTTTTTCTTTGACATGGAAATGAACAACTCCACAGAAAATCCTGTCATACAAAAACCATTTGACAAAATAATAATTTGTTTTAATTTATCTCCAGTATTTGTTGTGATAAAGACACTTCAGATTTGATTTTTAAAGAGACAGCATCATTACTAGTGGGCAAGAAAATTAAATCCTTTCAGTATCCCAAGTCTGAGCTTAGTTTCTCCATGTTCCACAAAGATTTCCATGTTGGCCAAATCAGAATATGGTAGTGCCCCCTTTTGAGGGGAGGATATACTCCAAGGCTACTAGGGATGCCTGAAACCAGGGATAGTAGCAAACCCTAGATATATTAGCATTTTTCAGTCAGATCACTGATGCAGCTACTAAGTGACTGATGGGCAGGTAGCATGTACAGTGAGAACACGTTAGACAAAGGGAGGACTTACCTACCAGATGAAACTGAGTGGGATGGCACAGGATTTCATCATGCCACTCAGAATGCAGTAACACTTAAGCTTTTAGAATTGTTTATTTCTAGAACTTTTTATTTAATATTTTAAGAGCATGGTTGTCAGTAGGTCACTGGAACACAAAAAGCCAAACTATGGATAAGGGGTCACTACTGTATCCACATAATTGAGATTGCATTTATGCTTCAAAGTTATTGGAGCCCATCTCTGTGGCATTGAGTTAATCAGGTATCTAAATAATTTCACTGGGGAAAACTTTGTATGTGGGATCTCATCTAAAGTGGCCCAGTGAATTGCTTTTGAGCCCAGTGATATACGAAGGTTTGTTGCATAAACTGTCATTACAAAAGACTTTAGGATATTCTTCAAGATTCACAAGTGAAGTTTTCTAACTGTTTATTCGGGTTAAACATGAGGTAAATTTTAATTTGTCTGCATTTTTTTATTATTGTATTTTATTTATTTATTTTTTGAGACAGAGTCTCACTCTGTCACCCAGGCTGGAGTGCAGTGGCACGATCTCAGCTCACTGCAACCTCTGACTCCCTGGTTCAAGCGATTCTCCTGCCTCAGCCTCCTGAATAGGTGGGATTACAGACACATGCCACAACTCCCAGCTAATTTTTGTATTTTTAGTAGAGATGGGGTTCACCATGTTGGCCAGGATGGTCTTGATCTCCTGACCTTGTGATCTACCCGCCTCGGCCTCCCAAAAGTGCTGGGATTACAGGTGTGAGCCATCGTGACTGGCCTTACAACATGCTTCTGATGCTCAGGTTTGAGAACCACTACCAAAAAGCAAGGTTAAAGGCCATCTCCTCTTTGTTGATATTTATTCTCTAATTCAAATTATTCTTAAAATTTGCCTAAGATAAGCATAATTTCATAGAAAATACCACCAAGTTAATCACCTACTATTTTAAAAAGTGATTATTTAATAATCCATACCTAAATGTGCATAAATAATTGATAATAGACCAAATTCATATATGTTAATATGCCTGATTGCACTCTAAATGCTAAAAATCAGATGATTGGTGAATCCTTTAGTTAACAATTATCTGCATGAGACATATTGTACAATTCTGAGGTTGAGTTATACAGTGAACATAGTATTAAGTTAATGTCATGGAAGACAATTAGAAAAATTGTAATTCTATTGTCATTTTTTATTATACACCATGATCTTGCCAGATTATTTGTAATGAAACATGGTCTTTTAAAAGAGCATTATTATGAAATGATTTTATTTGATAGATAATTTTATGTAAAAAATTCGTTTTTGCAACAATATGGTACACAGAATGCTATAATTATGTGTACCTCATTATTCTTTTCTGCTTTCATTTTAGTTTGGGCTTTTATGTCACATGTTTGTAAAGGAAGAACCAGAACTGTTAAACAGATATTTTAACAGAAATCCATGCTAGGAATTAGAGTGTTGGGCTACTCATTTTCCTCTTGGTAATGCATACCATTACTTTAAATTCTGAGGGTGTTGGTGGGGTATGAATTGCTGCACTATTTAGGAAATGGGAAACCAAGAAATTTGAACCAACAAAGGTTTTGTAGGTAAAAGGAGTAGGATGAATGTTTCATGACAGTGACATGGCAGGAGTCACAGAGCTTTGAGGAGGACAGGGGCAGAGCTGGCAGAATGGGGACCTTTCTCTTTCGTTAACTGGATTGATTTCTTCCCTCTAGGCTGTGTGTACTTTATTTCAGATATTTATTTTAGGAAAGTACAGTATAGGTTAGATGTGTTATGAATGTTGATCATTTTACTGTATTATGAGTATTCTGTTTTTTGTAACAAGCTGTTCATTTTTATGAAACACACACACACACACAATTATCTATGTTTATGTAAAACGTTCAACAACATATCCTTTCCAGAGCATAATACATTCTAAGGTTATATAATTTGTATACAACCCCCTACCTCCATTTGTTTCCTAGTGAACTTTTGTTCACTAGGTAAGAGAGTTCAAAGGTAAGAGAGTAGTCTCTGAAATTTTTATTCTGCTCTTTCGTTGTCTGCCATCTCACTGAGTCTGCAGCTTCTACAGTAAATATGGTGCATGCAGTCTATAACAGCATTGGTTTTACCAGGATAATTGAGAAAGCTGTGCTTGCTCTAACCTATGACCATGTCACTTCGTGAAGATGGTCATCAGGCATTTTTAAGTACCAGCATAGCTTTCTGCTCCAAACATAGAAGCTCCTTATAATCCTTTGAATTCAGCCTTCCTCGTATGTAGAAATGTTCCTGGCCATCAGTGAAGAAACTGGTTTCTAATTGGTAAACTATTTGAAGATAATGACTTTGATATTCCCATCTCATACAGTTGGATAAATGTATTGCTTGTGTTTTCCTAACCATCAATCCATTCTTTCATTCATATGACAAATATCTGTTCAGTATCAGCTATCTACCAGTAATTGTGCTGTGTGTTGAGAGACACATCAATGATCAAAGCACGTGAGGTTATAAAATTAGTTACTCTGAATTAAGATCAAGTTTGCTTATTAACAGTAACATATGGACATAATTTGCATTGGGAACAACCACACATGAAAAAAAATCAATTTCCAACCTAGCAAAACCTACTGTAGTATTTATTTGCTCATTCTCTCTGAGAATAATAACAAGAACCATCATTTTAACATGTTTTCATTCAGTTTCCAGAAGTATCCATGAGACAGCACGTATATATCCTTGACCATTAAAGTTCACATTGTTCAGTTAGTCTATACTGGTTTTTTTTTTTTAATGTTTGTTTACAGGTGAAATAGTCACAGCTGCCAGCATCTAAAATTCTATATCGCCTTTATTTGGTTAAGGGAAGATCTTTTTCTCTTAATCCATTGTAAAACTGGGAGAAACATGAACTTTACCAATGTTAAGCTTTTGTGGTTGCTGATCCAGATAGCTAAAATAGTAAGAAAATATGTAAGCAATGATCGTTTTGCAAGGAGTAAGATTCTAAACTTATTCCTTCAAAATGGGTTTTTAAAGGTGGAGATTGTGCCCTTTATAATGAAATGTGGAGGAAAAAATGCCCAATTCTGTTTTTCGAAAAGGACAATGAGGATGAAGTATGAAATGCTTATTATTAGTCTGCTTCTGGAACCTTGTCAGGCTGGTGGAGGGAGAATGAATAAATATCAGATAAGTTCATCTGTACCATGATTAATTATGTAACAGCATATTAACTACTCCAATTTTAACCAGTTTTCACAATGGCCATCATTTATATCATGAGTTTATATGCCAATCCCCAGGTTATTTTTAGGATGTAAGAATTTTCTATATATAGGAAGATAGATTAATATTCAACTTTAAAGTAATTTTTTTATTCCCCTCCTTTTTATGACCACTGGTTAACGAGGCTAGCACCAGGGCTTAGATACCTAGGGCATAACACTGGAAACTGTAATAGGTTATTCTACTTGACAAATGTGGAACAAAGAGATGAACTCAAGGCTGTGTCTCTTGGAAGACAAAAAAAAAGAAACCAAAATATAGGAAGTCACATTTTAACACTGAGTAATTTTCAAATATGGACAGAAACCAGGGCAGACTGTGGAGCACAGTAGACACAATAAGATTAGAATCCTAAGTGATTGCTGCTCAGGACAAGATGTGCCCGCGAACCATTTTTGTCGGTTGATAGTACATGTAATTCATGGACATGTCAGCCTAACTTAGCAGCGCCATGTGGGTGCAATGAGTTTGAAAAGCGTTTCAAGGTCCTTGTCAAGATTCTTTGGCATTTTGTGCATGCAGTTTTACCTTAACATCAGGAACACACAGAACAAAGGTTGAGTCCTGGAGCATCTCTAAGTAATTATTTTTCCTCCTCTCATCATTTCTCAGACCTGGAAAGAAGGGAAAGATAATGGGCAGGAAGAAGGCAATCAATCAGCTCCCATTGCTGCAGAGGATAAGCGAGAGAAGTAGGCTCTCTTGGACTCTGGAATGGCAACTTCTGGAATAGTCCTTGCAGCTTCCCTGCTGGGATGACTGGCTCAGTGCTCAGTGCCAGTCATCTGATGTGCATGCCAGAGTTCCAACCAGACCTTGGATCCCTAGTCCCAGGTGTTAGACCTTCCACCAAGGGTAGTGCTGTATCCTCCAAATATGCCTCCAGGCCACCTTGCTTCCTTTGGCCTCTGCCATGGTCTTACGTAATTTTGTACATATTTAAATGTGTATTATACATGCAAACATATAAACACAAAAACATACACATATAGTCTGATTAATATTAATCAGTCAAGTAATATTGATGCTCTTCAACTTTGTAATCTTCATTCAGAAGTCACAAAGTCCACAGAGCTCCTGATGTGAGAGTTTGAGCAGCATAGACTGCTGAGAACTCCTTCTCTACTGCGGGGTGAGAGAAGACCGTGCTTATTCTCCTGATAAGCTACAACTTAATGAGACTAGCACTACAGCCCTACAGTTCTTTCTGTAAGTGCTAATAATGTGCTTTTTCAGAATATTTTCCATGAGTACTGTGTGTTATTATTACTTAACTCTTACTTGGCCTTGCCTCAAAGGCTTGTTTCCATGACAAGGTATAGTCTACTCGGGCAGAATGATCATTTGCTGTCATGGCTGTCCTGATGATCAGTCAGTAGCAGCTCAGTCCCCTGGAGTGCTTTAAACATCAGAACGGGACGTTGAGATGCTTTCCTGATTGTAAAGAGCTTTCACTGTACATGTTCTTGGTAGCACAGCTGTGCCTATTAGAGCACGAATACAGGGGCACTTCCCTGAATGTTCTCTCTCGCACTTCTGAAGAACTGGATGTGACGCCGGCCTTAGGAGAGATCTTTTGCTAACACAGAATGCTTCCGTTAAGAGCTGTACTGTGTTCTCCCACATTTTTATGTTGATGGCCTTACCTCCAATCTGACTATATTTGGAAATAGAGACTGTGAGGAGGTTAGATGAGGACATAGGCCACCTAATCTGATTGGACTACAGCCCTTACAAGGAGAAAAAGAAACAAAATGTCTCTTTCTGCCACGGGAGGACACAGTGAGAAAGTGCCTCTCTGCAACCCAAGGAAAAAGCTCTACCGGACATGGACCTTGCTGGCACCTTGAACCTGGACTTCCAGTCTTCAGAACTGTGAGAAAATAAATATTGGTTGTTTCAGCTACTTAGTCTAAGAGATTTTTTATGGTAGCCTGAGCTAAGACAAAGTCCTAAACCTCAGCCCCTCAGAATGTAACTATATGTGAAGACAGAGTCTCTAAAGAGGTTATTAAGATAAAACGAGATCATTAGGGTGGTCTCTAATCCAATATGATCGGCATCCTTATTTACAAAAAGGAGGTTGGGGTGCAGACACGTACAGAGGGAAAATTATGTGAAAACATGGAGAGAAGATGGCCGTCTACAAGTCAATGAGAGAAGCCCAAGAAGAAACCAGCTCTGCTGACACTTGATCTCTGATTTCCAGCCGCAAGAACTGTGAGAAAGTTAATTCCATTTTTGAAGTCACTCAGTCTGTCGTCCTTTGTTATGGCAGCCCTAGCAAGCTAATGCAGCTTCAGAGAGAATTGCAAACTTGCTGTCCAACCAAAGTCCTAATGACATAGGGAGATAAACCCCCAGCAGACACACCTGTGAAGTCCATGGTGATACTTCCCGGAGACCCAGCTGTATAGTCCGAGGAACCTTAAAGGTGAATCTAAGAAGGTGCTGATTTCACTGTGTCTTCCTGGCAAGCTCTGAAGAGGTACTAGGAGGCTTGCCATTTGTCTTTTTCCCATGTCTATGGCCTTGAAATGAGGCTATTACTGCCTTTAGTGTTGGGAAGATCTTGGCTTTTCCTAGAACCACCTCCAGGGATGACCAAGTGAACGTAATCAATTCAGCAGCCACCACAGAAGGTGTAAGTGTAATGAATGGAATCAATTCGTTTAGTGTGATCAATAAGATGATCTTGTTTTTAAAAAATCAGCTGTCAACAGACTGCGGTCATGAAATGGCAACCAACATTTACTATTTAGATGAGTTGTTATTGTCATTTATAAACTGGACTTCTCTGAGAATATTAACATTCTCATTTCTCATGTAGCGCCTCAAAAGACCCTTAATTTCTTTAAGAAGGGGACTAAGCCTTATGTTGGCATCTCTCTCCTAGCATCTAGCACATAATGCAAAGTCAAAATGATGATGTTTGATTTAATGAAGCAAGATATCATTGGAGGGTGCCACTGGTCACATCTCCTGCCGTTTCTGGTAGCCATAAGCAAAATATTGGCAGAGACTGTTTTGTTCTTCTTCTTCCTTCCCTGTTCCTTGCGTTTGTTTTTTCTCTTATTGTTCCTTCCAGGCCATCTTTTGGCTGCTAGCATCCACTCAACACGATCCATGTATTTGTTGACAATGCCTGATTGTCCATAATTTTCTCATTGTATTTTTCTCCTATGAAAAGTTTGCCTTAGTGTAAGCATTTTTTATGAGAAAAATTGTAATAATGGAATTTACCCCAAATTTCAATAATGTTAAGAATATATTATATCTTGGTACGTTTTTATTTGAAAACCAGATTTTTAAAGAAACGTTTCTGTGATGAAATTGGACTATGCAGTATCGCCAGCCTTGCTACTGCACTGAGCACTGAGCCAGCCATCCCAGCAGGGAAGCTACAAGGACTATTCCAGAAGTTGCCATTCCAGAGTCCAATGAGTAGGATAGTAAGGTTGATGATACTGCATAGTCCAATTTCATCACAAAAACATTTCTTTAAAAATCTGGTTTTCAAATAAAAAGGTACCGAGATATAATATATTCTTAATATTATTGAAATTTGGGGTAAATTCCATTATTAGACTTTTTTTCGTAAAAATAATGACATATGTCTATACACAGGCCTGTGATGGCCCCAGTTTACAACTTTGTCTTAGCTTACCTAGTAACAGTTCCTTCTTTCACTCTCAAAAGTGTCCCAGTCTGAAGGATAAATTATATGGTCACAGCACATATACTCTATACATTTAGAAGAGAGTTTTGACACCAAAAATAACCCTATTATTTGCAGACCTTATTTATTTTAAGCTGTTGAGATTTTCTCAAGTGCATTAGCTATATACCGCCACAGTTCGTCTGAAACCTGTGGAAATATTTCCCAGTATCATTTTAATAAGTTACTGAACTAGTGACTTCTAGTGAAATGGAGATTACAGTTTTTAATTAATGCCTTCCCTTGAGCCTCCACTAAAATAGTAACTTATTAGATTGAATGCTAATAAGGAAAAGGATGATACAATATGCTAAAGTGCTGCATATAAATCCAAAAGTGGATTTGGTGTTGACATCATGCGTGTGTTACATTCTCACAAGAACCCTCCAGTTGATTCCTTATTTCCTATCCATTTTAACACTACTTCCTCAGCTACTGATGTCTACAGGTATTATATAGCAATTTACTTTTTATTGTTTTAGCTAAATGTCTTAGAAAGTACCTCTTCATTTCTTTCTCATTTGTGATACTCAACATTCTAAATGCAGAAATATATGTTATTTTTTCATTTTTATCAATCTTGATGTAAACTGCCTAGAGTTATATAGAGATACAGTTTTATAGTGAAAATAAGTCCTCCCAAGTCACCTTGACTGAATCCCATTGTTAATTTATTTTAGATAACTCTCAAAGAGTCATATTCTTTATTGTGGTTGATTTAATTATCAATAATGATTGCTGGCAGACATAAACACTAACATAATCCCTACCCTTTTCTTTTAATTGAGCTATTTCTTTTTAATTGTCTCTGTCTTTTCATTTCTATTGAAGGGAGAAACCTATGGGCCCACTGAGCCATGAAGTGTTTGAAAATTAAATAACATCTCCTTCCCCATGAGGAAATGGACTCCTAGAGAGGCTAGACATTTTGCTTCAGGTTAAATAGCAAGTTAATTTGTTCGTGTCTCAGAGCAAAGACCTTTATTTCCCCACTGCTTGCACCAAATATTGATAAGTTTGAAAACATTGTATAGAATCTGGATAAATTTCCATGAAGCCAAATGACTAAACTGGATGACCTAGAATAGTGAGAAGTTAGCTTTCTCCTCCTTCTCCTTAACAAAAATACTCACATTTAGATTTCAGATTTTAAATCTAAAATTTTGGAAAGCTGAATAAGCTATAAATTGAAGTTAAGGAACCTTCTTCTTTCTCCTGTAACTCTTTATAGTAACTAAAATATCAAAGCAAACCTAAAATCTGGTTAATAGATTATTTAGTTAGTGTGGATAACAGAATTTTAGTATGTGCTTATTTTTCCTCCTCCACCTCCATTTCTCGCTTTCTTTCCTCCTCTAGACTTGATGCTGTGCTGCGCACTGGTGTTCCTTTAGTTCCTAAAATGAGACATTATTTGTCCCCTTAACATTGTCCATACCCCATGCCCCACCTGAGACCACTGACTCCTCCATGTCCACTGTGGTGAGACCCTTCTTGCAATCTCAGAATAACAGGTTGTTAAAATGGAGCTGTTCCACCAGGAAATCTGCCAAGCATCCAAGATGGTAGATGGTACTTTCCAAACTAAGATTGTAGGTCACACTGAGAGAATTTGCAAGGGGACAGCACCAAACAGTTTTCATGATGCTAGTTGACCAATCACCTCCAGTCTATATAAGAGGGTGGAAAGACCAATGTATTACTTGAGATTACACACACATGCATGTGCGCGCGTGCACACACACACACGCACGCTTGGAGACAGAATCTTTGACATACTTTAAGTCTCACCCTCACCCCTAAAAACCCCTGCCCATCACCACAAATCTTGGAAAAGGACACTTCAGCCAGATAACATAAAGACAGATAGAGACCTTGGTGTCTCCCTTGCCCTTGGAAATGTTTAGAGGGAGAACCTGTCTGGCCACTTTTGAAAACAGAACCAAGAAAAGCTGCTGCATGAGAGGGCTATCTCTGCTATCAGAGTGTGTTAGGAAAAAGGATGCATGAGTGTTTAGCAGATCCTGTGAACTGGAGCAGCTGAAGAGATTGAGGGTGCTGGGTAAAGAGCTGGAGGAGCTTCCTGTTTCCTGGGACTGAGCAAGGACTCAGAACCAAGCAGTTGTGCTGGTGATGCACTTTCCAGGGTGAGAGCCCCTGCAAGGGTGGATCTTCAGGGACTAGGAGGGAAAGAATCTCTGAAGTTTTCACAAAAGCACCCCATGAAAGAAAGATCCCCTCCCAGCTCACTTGTCCTTCTTAAGGGTCCAATGCTAGAGGTTGGCAACAAAGGGAGACAAGCAGAAACAAGGGAAGACAATTTGAGGATAAAAGGCAGGGAGCAGTCACGGTTTCAAATCAAGTTCGACCACTTTATAATTTTGTGGACTAGAGATTTTAATTCCTAAACTGCAACCATGATTTTGAGCCACAAAGGAGCTACAACGGTGTTGACAAAAGGAGTCAAACTGTAAGATATTTTAAGAGATTTATTCTGAGCCAAATATGAGTGACCATGGCCTGTGATGCAGCCCTCAGGAGGTCCTGAGAACATGTGCCCAAGGTGGTCGGGGTACAGCTTGGTTTTATGTATTTTTAGGAGGCATGAGACATCAATCAAATATATTTAAGAAATACATTGGTTTGGCCGGGCGCAGTGGCTCCCACCTGTAATCCCAGCAGTTTGTGAAGCCGAGACAGGTGGATCAGCTGAGGTCAGGAGTTCGAGACCAGCCTGACCCAGGAGAAACCCTGTGTCTACTAAAAATATAAAATAAGCCAGGCATGGTGGCACATGCCTATAATCCCAGCTACTCAGGAGGCTGAGGCAACTTGGGAGGTGGAGGTTGCAGTAAGCCGAGATTGCGCCATTGCACTCCAGCCTGGGCAACAAGAGGGAAACTGTCAAAAAAACAAAAACAAAAAACAAAAAACAAAAAACCAAAAAAAAAAACAAGGACAGACAGACATTGGTTTGATTCAGAAAGGTGGACAACTGAAAGCGGGGGCAGTGAGGGTGCTTCCAGGCTATAGGTAAATTTAAACATTTTCTGGTTGACAATTTGTTAAATTTATCTGAAGACAAGATCAGTGAGAAGGAATGTTCAGGTTAGGATTATGGACACCAAGTTTTATTGTGCAGAGGAATCTCTCAGATAGCCGACTTCAGAGAGAGAGCAGGTTGTAAATGTTTCTTATCAAACCTAAAAGGGTGCCTGGCTCTTAGTTGATTATCTTCTGGATCTGGAAAGAAAGGAAGGAAAACAAAGAGGCAACAGGATTCTCTATAGAATGTGGATTTTTCCGACAATAGACTGCAGGACAATTTCAAGGTATGGCAAGGAAACATATTTGGGGGTTAAATATTTTTTCCTTTTCTCGTAACGTTATGCCAGAGTCAGATTGAAAAGTAAGTCACGATATATAGGGTCAAATAAAACTCATCTGAAGAGAATTTGTGGTTTGCAGGGCATTACTCCCTAGAACTCTTAGGTAGGAATTTGGGCAAGATAAAAAATCAGAGCTTAGTCCTCAGCAGTTTCTATCATCTGAGAAGGAGGAGGTGCTTCCAGGGACCCATCCTGGACTTTATCCCCAGAGCTGGGAAAACCTCCTTACACGGAAGAGATTTAAATAAGGAAGTGAAGAAAAAGGATTGCTTTCCAATGACATCCCCAAATATCCTATGTCCTGGGTAGTAGTGACATCTGTACGCATGCTCCTTCCTCCACACTTTATTCCCAGAGTTCGTTGTGATGCCTGGCACACGGTTGATGCTCAGTAACTTTTAAAAAGAAACGCTGAATGTAGTGATCAGTGTCTGTCTTTCATTTCATTCTCTAAAAGAGCCTCTATTATTAATTATTATTAATCTTCTGGCTGCAGGTCTTGGCTTCTGGTCGTGTAGTGTACAAAAAGGATTGTTTTACAAATACCCTATTGTATCTGAAGCTTCATGCAACTTCTGGCTGCCCTTTTTATGTGAAATCTGACAATTTACTCTCTCTCTCTGTGCCATCCGTCTCTTATCTGCAAAATGACAGCATTATCCAAGGTTGGCCCTGGATAGTAACTAATCATGTCTACTAATCAACCTTCCCTCAAGTAAATTCTAATACCACTAGTTTTTACATATCGTTGCTTATCTGTTACTGTTCTAATGTTTTTGGCTTTTGCCTCTTATTTATATTTTAAGATACTTTATTGATTCAAGAATTCAAAAGATTATAAGCTTCCTTATGTCAATTTATGTTTCTGGTCAAAAAGGAAAAGTATTGTTAACAACCTTTCAATAATTTTTCCTTTTTTTTTTCTCTTTTGAGACAGAGTCTCACTCTGTCACCCAGGCTGGAGTGCAGTGGTGTGATCTTGGCCCACTATAACCTCCACCTCCCAGGCTCAAGCAATCTTCATGTCTCAGCCTCCTGAGTAGCATGTGCCACTATGCCGGGCTAATTTTTATATTTTTAGTAGAGATGGGATTTTACCAGGTTGGCCTCAAGCGATCTGCCCCTGTCGGCCTCCCAAGGTGTTGAGATTACAGGTGTGAGCCATGTTGCCCGGCCAATAATCTTGTACTAGTGAATATATTTTACTACCAAATGGGCCAACCATTAACTTCCCCTAGAAATTGTGAGGTAGATAGAGATATATTGAGAAAGAGAAATCAAACCTGGAAGTTTTACTCTTATGTTTAAACATCTGACCAGGCGTGTTTTACAGGCAGTAATTAAGAAATAACTGGGCTATTAAATCTAAGTTCTTTGATTTAACTTTTTGCAGTAACTGTCATATCACATTACATATATATTATAAATTTACTTCCTTGAAACAATTTATTCTTTCAATAAGTGTTCATTGAACAGTGCTAAATGCCAGGCACTCTTCTATGCAGTTAGAATGGATCCTCAGCGAACAAAACAGACATGATCTTGCCTTCATGAGCTCTCATGCCAGTGTGTATGTGTGTTTGTGTGGGTAGACATACAACAAACCATGAAGTAATAAATAGCTAAGTAAATTAGGTGGCATTTGTGCGAGTTTGCTACAGCTGCCATAGTAAAGTATCACAACCTTGATAACTTAATCAACAAAATGAGTGAAAGTATTGGCAGAATCGATTCCTGAGAGCTTCCCGGCCCCTCTCCTTGGCTTATGGATGTCTGTTTTCTCCCTGTATCTATGTCATCTTTCTTCTACACATGTGTCCACATTTCCTCTTTTTTATAAAGACACCAACTGTATTGGATTAGGGTCCACTCTAATGCCCTCATCTTGATTCCCTCGGTAAAGACCCTGTCTCTAAGTGAGGTCACATTGTGAGGTACTGGGGGTTAGGACACCAACATATCTTTTTGTGGGACACAGTTCAACTCATAACAGTGTGTTGCAATGTGATAAGTACTTTTGACAGGTTCCCGGAGTGTAGAAGTGAGCCAGTGGCTACTGCTGAAGCAGCCTAACCTAGTAAATAATGTGGCATTCTCACTCCTCCTGGTCGCTCTGGCCTGTCTCTGAATGTCAGGTATCAGGAAAAGCACAGGTACCACCAGAAGATGGACTGGTGGCTGTCTCAGTGCAGCGACTATTGCATCCCCTGAAGCCTGAGAATTGCATTCTCCTGACACTTCCTTCTATCATGGGAGGTGTCATTTTAAAGATATTTACAAGTTATAGCAGGTTTAGAAATAGTTTACATGAATGTGTAACGTAATATCAGTATATCCTTACATCTGTTTTTGCTCTACAACAATTATTGAGATTTTTTTTTTAATTGACTGGAAAGATGTTGCTATCTCTGCCATAGAGGGCAGGTTAGAGAACAGTTGTTTCCTGGAATGATGCCCTTTCCAGGCTCTCCCAAATTCTACATACCACGATGAAGCTGTGGCTATGCAGGCTCAATTCCCTTTAAACACATTTTACTTTTTCTTGATGGAGTACACTTACTTGCTTAAAGAACATTCATTGGAAAACCTGCAGTGTCTCTATCTAGGGAAATTTTTTTTTTCTTTAGGTTGTAAACTCTTGTGTTAAACAACACCTGATGTGTCTTGTATGGCACTGAGGTCTTGTTTCCCATGAAATGTGTGCTTTCTCAAATATATGGTGGCATTTTCCTAATTTTTTAAGCATTCGAAAAGAGGCAGTGTTGGGACAAATATATAGATAAGAATCTAACACAGATTTATGCACCAGCATAGCTCCCCAGGGCACACTAGTTTTACAATTTCCAAAGTAATTGAGAATGGAGCTTTTAGCATAGGGCTTTTGAAAAAGAGAGATATCTCAGCTTTTATATTTTGGTCTAGTACCCTGGTCAATAGACATAAAGTATTCTGTGTAATAAATACATGATAGCTTTTCTCTTGCATGAGATCAGAGTTGGAAAAAATCTCTTTGAGTGTATTTCAAATGATGTACATTATAAATGATTAAGTGCTATAAGGGAAATTCTGGGAACATTCTGTTATGCCTCTGATCTTTTAATAACTAGACCAGAGATTAGCAACCTGTTTATTGCTAAAAGCCACTTTGCAAGGGGAAAAAGGCAATGGACAGAGGCTGGTGCTACTGACATTCTACAAGCATTCACTCAGGGAGGGTTCAGCTAGACAGGTATACAGCAAGGGTGTACAATAGACAGGCAACTGGTGCACTTTAATGCATGAGAATGAAGAGACAAGAAAGAAAAGCAAAAGGGAGACCGGCTATGCTAAGAAAGTCATTGAAAATACCACCGCTGTGAATTACTCAAGGCTAGCATTTTAATCATATTGAAGAATGACTTAGCTTTTTTAAAAAGTACAAGTACCTATGAATTTCAGCAGTTTTATGCAGAATGAGGGCAGTTGCTGCACTAATTGGTATGTTTCTGGGCTTGCGCAGTCAGCACTTTTCTCTTGCGTGCAGTCTGACTCTCTAATTCTGCTGTAAGCTTTTGAGAAGGCTTGGCCTTTTAGGACATTGTGGTTATATAAATCTTGTCTTGAATCAGAAGTGATCATTGAAATGGTGTCGTTTTTGGGAGGTGGGGGGTTCATTTTTGTGACACTGAACAGATCCTCTGTACCATCCTAGAAAACTCCTTTTTAATCTAGCAGCATGCTTTCAATTGAACAAGACAGCAGTAGACCGGCAGCCACAAACCCTAATCAGTGGGGGTTGACAGTAGCTTATTAAACGCATGAAGGTAAGTCATGTCTTATTCGGGAGGCTTCGGCTTTGTGAAGGAATGAAGGAACCTGCTGCTTGGTGCTGTGTAATGGGGGTTGAACTTGGGACAGAAGCTCTGTGTCAGATGTTATCCCACCTGTGGTCATGGAACTAGAGAAATCAATTCATACAAGGAGTAATATAGATTTGCGAAACATCTCTGAGTTTTCAAAGGTTCACAGTTGGATACCGTCCAAAAAATAATTCAATTTCTATCAGGACTGTTAAAATCTCTAAGACATTTAAAATGGCTGAAATGCCTTTTACTGGGCATTTTCCTTTTCTCTACTCAGGGATGCATCTATCCATCATAGTCCTCTTTATTTGAAGCAGCTACTGAAGCTTTTGGTAAAGGTTTGTGGTTTTATTTGTTGATGTTGTTGCTTTTCCTTTTTTTGTGCATAGCTAATACATGCACTGCAATCTTTCCAGTCTCAGAAAATATATCGTTCTTTAGTCTGGCATGCCAACTGCTAGATGAGAGCTGCTTGTAGTTTCTTTCCAACACGTCACTTTTTCTTAAAAGACAACTTTGTTCTCATCCTTTTCCTGGAATATCCATCATCTTATATAACTTTCCTTTGGCCTCTAAGCTCTTGGCATGGAAACGTAAGTGTTTTTCGAGGTACAGGTAGACATGCTAGAATGAAATAGCTCAGAAAACTTAAGGAAATGGCCAGTGAAAGCTATGTGGCCATATTTGTGACAGCATCATCAGAACTGCATCAGCATCAGAATATTAAAGCTTTGAGGTCACCAGGCCATCTCCCTGGTTTGGCAGAGGCAGTTGATTGTCAAGGGTCACACAGTTAGCTACTGCAAAACCACGGCAAGCACTGGAGTGCTTATCACAAAAGCAAGAATTTATCAGGCTTAGGGATTTCAACGACTCTTCCCAGAGCAGGTGGCAGCTCAGTGGCATTCTAGAGAATGAATAGTTAGGAGAAGAGCTATGGAAGGACTTTCCAAGTCCTGGAAACAGTTGTGTAAAAGCCCAGTTTCCAGAGACATTAAATTGCATGTTCACTTAAGATGAAATGTAATTTCCACAATCATTTCTTACAACTGAAGAAGATACTAAGCAATTTGACTTATAGTCAACCAAAAGGGGGCGGGGTTGCCTTTAGACACTTTATTTTGTGAATAATCTAGAAATTATGTTAATGTAACTTCTAGGAAAAGACATGTTGAATGAAGATATCTATCTTTGAATTGTGATTTTTCTGTCAGCCTGAATGCCAAGTTTACTAAACAAGTTCTCGCTAAAAAAACAAAACATGTAAAGGAATGATAATCTTGTATTCTATAGCATTCAAAAAAAATTTAAGTCATTTAAAGGTGGAAGCTCTATTTTAAAACTAAAATTGGAAAGTATCCGATTTTTATAGACCTTTAGGTATCCTCACCCATTTCAAGATTTCTTGTCGAACACATCACTTTTAATTTTGCAGATGTGAAGTAACAGACTGCTTATCTTCCAAGAGGTATTATTTTTTTCTAATTCATTGTTTGGATTTAACAAAGCAAGGGCCATTCTGTTAACTTTCAGTATTATTACTGAGTGAGAAAAAATGTTTTAAAATATGCTATGAAATAGCACTTTCTATAAATGGGACAAAAATGTAGAAACATCAAATTTGTTCCTTTGAATACTATTTTTAAAGAATTGGCATATACAGATTGCAAGCTATTGAACAAAACAGAATCTTGTTCTTCAAATAGCCTGATAACTTGTTATTTTAAGAAACTTTCAGTGTAATTAGTTTCTAAAAACTCAAATTGCCTTTACCTCCTTTCCTTGTCATAGATATGCATTTTTTCTTTTCTTTCTTTCTTTTCTTTTTTTTTTTTTTTTTTTTTTTGAGATGGAGTCTCACTCTGGCACCCAGGCTGGAGTGCAGTGGTGGGATTTTGGCTTACTGCAACTTCCGCCTTCTGGCTTCAAGAGATTCTCCTGCCCCAGCCTTCTAAGCACCTGGGATTACAGGCACGTGTCACCATATCCAGCTAATTTAGTAGAGGCATAGTTTCGCCATGTTGGCCTGGCTGGTCTCAAACTCCTGACCTCAAGTGATCTGCCCTCCTCGGCCTCCCAAAGTGCTGGGATTACAGGCGTGAGCCACTGCCCCCTGCCAGATACGCTTTTAAGACAATTGAAGACATTTTTATTTAGCAAGGAAAGATAAAAAGAACCAAAGGAGGAGGAAATACTTATTGTTTAACTGAACTCTATAAAATGAGATATTGTTATTGTCAGCTTTAGAGATTTTTGAAATCATAATGATAGGAATAATAGCTGACATTGATTACTCCTTAATATGTGCCAAAGCCATTGGTCACCACCGTATGTTGAGTATATAATTCAGTTTTACAACCACATAAAGTGGGTATGGATATTATCACCCACTTTCTGTAGATGGAGAAACAGATTTACAGGGAAAAATTTGCTTGCTTGAAGTCCCAGAGCTAAGCAGTGGAACTGAGCTTTCAACTCAGGCAGCCTGACTCCCAGTCCTAATGGCATAGCCGGTGGGAACCACACTCCCTGTTACGCCCTGCCTGAGAAAGCAAAGTCTTTAATACATGTGTTTGGTTTAGTTTTCTTTTTGTATCAGATGGATAGAGACAGATCTTTCTTCAGCTTTTCGTTCACCACTGTGGTTTAGCTTCTCTTGTTTTAAATGTACTTACATTCAAAGTGAGGAAAGTTAATTTAAAAATCAATATAAGACACACAAAGGTTCATATGTTGTGTCTGATTAGAAGAAAAAGATGCCTTGCCTGGTTTTACTTAAATCATAATTTATTCACTTCTGATTCAATAAGAAATATGATTTTATTTTAGTCACGATAAAGGGATATAAATTATAAGGATAAAAGCAAAAAAAAATTAAAAAACAAAAACAAATTTTCACACTCCAGATAAAATTTTGAAGGAGTAATTTGCTTTTTTGAAATTTAGTAGTTATTTAATAGCTTTGGTGCTAAATTTGCAGACTGTATGAAAAGCAAAACTAAAGGCCAAATCTAGATTTCTGTAAAGGTACGTGGACACTACAGGTTTAGATGCATTTGTTTTAATACAGAGCATGCAGGGTTCTTTTGTTTGTTTTTGTTTTTGTTTTATTTTGTTTTGAGACAGGATCTCACTCAGTCGCCCATTCTGGAGTCCAGTGGTACAGTGACAGCTCACTGCAGCCTCAACCTCCTGAGCGCAAGTGATCCTCCCACGTCAACCTCCCACATAGCTGGGACCACAGGCGTGAGCCACCATGCCTGGCTAATTCCTTAAATTTTTATAGAGATGGGGCCTTGCATTGTTGTCCAGGCTGGCCTTGAACTCCTGAGCTCAAGTGATGCTCCCACCTCAGCCTCCCAAAGTGCTGGGGTTACAGGTGTGAACCACTAAACCTGGCTTAATCCATCCAATTTTAAATTGCATTTAACTTGAATTTGTAAGGCAAGTAATACATACTTGCATTAAGAATGTGCATTAAAAATGGACTAGCCAATTTATCTTTTAGGTAAATAATCTCTTTGTTTTTTTAGAATTGCTTCCTAATTTTGTTACTAATTTTTCAAAGGCTTTTTCTTCTTATACTGGGCTATAATTACATGCCATGAGTTTGTTCTTGATAAAGGAAAAAAGTGCGAATTTTTTCAGGCAAATTGCTCTTCTGGTGCAAGGAATGGGAATATTATTCCCAAAATCTTTTAGTTGTTTCCCAAAATATTTTTAAGCGTGACAAAGGTATCAATTACTTCCCAAGAAAAAAACAGATCACTTTTTTTTTTTTTTTTTAAGCATGTAGACCTTGTAAGCATAACAAACTTCAGTGGTTGATAGTTTCAGGAAAAGTAATGTGAAAAGATCAGAAGTGAATTAATCTTGCACCTTAGGTGTACAGAGTCCATATACACAGTTGACAGATAGATATGTGAATTGAATAACTGTGTTAAATTCTAATCAGGTCAGTAGAACACCACCAAAGTTGTAGCTTGCAAATGAGGTGAAATAACATAATAGATACTATAAATAAGCTAAATTTGACTAGCTTATTTTCAGGTTATAAAAGTCATGACTATATTTTGGAAGAAAATTGTCACAAAATTATCTTGCCATTTTATTCTGAAAGTTGTGTATTAGATAACAGTAATCAATCACATAATACCCTCAGCTATTGTTGATTATAACTGAGGTAAATTCACTTTTATGAAGCTGCAGGCATCTTGCAAGCATGTGCTAAAAAGAATTCTTAGAATTTAATAAGGTCACAAAATATTCAAACTGTACCCAACTACTAACTTGCAGTATTTAAACCCCTAGGAAATCCGAGAAGGGCTTGTATGTCCCAGGTTTCGATCTGGGGTTTGTCTTTCAGTTCTCACTGGTGGTTGCAGCTTGGAGCTCCAGAGCTGCTGTCTTTGGATATCTTGCAATCAATTCTTCATGCTGTTGTAGCTTTCTGTTGTCTGTTTCACACCCTTGTTTATTCCCTAAAGCAGAGCTAACACCAGCCACTTAGCCAAAAGGTGATGGATCACACAAGGGCAGAAGCGTTCAGGGGGAAAAAAGATTGAACTCAACATCAGACAACACCACTCCTAGTGTCCATTGATAAAGTGGGGGACATATTACTATACGACCAATCAGCACTCTAAATATGGCAAGGTTCTGAGGACAAGGAAGGACAGAGGGACTGTCCCAGATTGGAGGAGACTAAGGCAGGACAAGGAAAAATGTGTGGGATCTCAGATCAGTTCCTGACATCACAGAGGCATTAAGGGGAAAAGTAAGGATTGCAGTTAACAGCATTATAATAGTATTTATTTCTCTTAGTTCTAATAAACTGTGATTATGTAAAATGTTAACATTAGGAGAAGCTGAGTAAAGGGGTACAATTTTTGCAACTCCTCTGTAAGTCTAAATATATTTCAATATATAAAGTAGAAAAAATTAAGTAAAACTCATTAAAGGTGATAGGATTGTATCTGTATGATTACAGAATGTTAATGAGAATATTTAGCCAAATCCCTCTTTTGCATTGAGTTGTTTATATAACTATTCAAACACGATTTTTGCTTTTAAACCGTAGTTTATATGCCAATATATGCTGTCATACATGTACCATGTATGTATCATGTACATATCATTTATATAGCAACTGAGTCATGGTGTTACAGTGGATTCACACTTGTGTGCAGCAGATGTTATAAATTTGAAGAAAATAGAATAGAATGAACACAGGAAATGGAATGAGGGGGCACTTTCAGAAGCCCCGCAAGAGATGATAGTGGCATAGCAGTACCATTGTGAAAAGCAGAAAGTTGATATTGATGGGTCAGGTGAGAGGTAGAAGAAAAAGAGAATGTGCAAATGATTCCTGTTATTTCTGCCTGAGCAATAGGGTGAGTGGTCGTACTCTCTCCCCAGAGAAAAATGCTTGGGGGGAGGAGCAGCCAGTAGTGGCGGGTGGAAGTAAAGCTGGGAATGCATCTTCAAGAGAGGCAGTGGGAGATAGAGGAAGAAGTCAGGATGGAGAGCTAAGCAGCACTCATCCCCACAGTATTGAGCACAGCTACTAAAAAGTGCTAAGCACAGGGAAGAAGAGAGTCACCTTTCTCCTGGTGCCCCCAGGCATCATCAGAGGAATTTGACTTGACACCGTCTATGAAACTCCCTTACTCTCAGATATTCCATCAATTATTCAGGAGTCCCCAACATCTGTCATTCCCAGCCCTTTTATTAGGAACTTGGTCTCTTTAGGAAGAGTGGGAGCCGGGGGTGGTGGGGTCCGTAGGGAGGCAGGTGGCAGAAAGGGCTATAATACCCTTTTTAGAAATCTGTTTTCTACCAGGTGTGGTGGCTCACGTCTATAATTTCCACTTTGGGGGACTAAGGTGAGAGGATTGTTTGAGCCCAGGAGTTCAAGACCACCCTGGGCAACGGAGTGAGACCCCCATCTCTACAGAAAAATAAAATAGTTGGGTGTAGTGGTGCATGCCAGTGGTCCGAGCTACTTGGGAGGTTGAGGCTGCAGAATCGCTTGAGCCCAGGAGGTTGAGGCTGCAGTGAGCTATGACCATGCCACTGCACTCCAGCCTGGGCAACAGAGCAATAATTTGTCTGAAAAAAAAAATCTATTTTTTCTTTAAATCCTCTTCCCCTCTATTCTAACTTTTAAATACATATATATATGAATATATATTTTATTTCATATACATGAATATATATTTTATGTCATGTATATATGAACACATATTTTTTATTTTACATATATGTGAAATGAAAATAAACCAGTTCTACTAAAATGTATGTATTCTTAAATCCCCATCTTTTAACAAAATCTTTTATCTTTTCCTTCAAAATGGAATATTTTTTGTTGTTGTTTATTTCTGGAATATACCCTCTCAGGAAAGAAACAACCCCATGTCCTTTGTACTGAAAAGAGTGTGGGGGCCAGGGAGAATTTCAGGGAAGGAGATCACTCTGATGTCTCAGAACTGCCTTACCTTAGTACTTGCGTGACTCTCTGCCACACAAATATAGACCCGTGTTTATATTTCATTGGTTAAAGCGTTCAAGTCATACTTCTTTCTCTGTCCTCATACAAGCTTTTCTCAAGACAATTTGCATATAAAGCCTTATGATTTCTTGTTCTTGTAATCACTATGACATAAACAATAAGATCTTGAAAAATATGCAATATAAAGGAAACACTATTTCAAGTCTGCAAAAATTAAGAACATTATTTCTGAACTACGAACATTAAAAATACCAGTGCTTTTTAAACATTGTTGTTTTAGTACGTATATTTAGGTAAGGACTCAGAAATGCCACAAATAATGAAATAACAAATTAATACTAATGCTATTACTTTTCCAGTATCATAGGCAAAAAAAAAAAAAAAAACAAAAACAAAAAGAGCCGTATCAGCCCATTAAGGAAAACTTCTTGGCGTGTGTAGAACTTTCTTTCCTTCAAACTCAGTAAGAGTTAATAAATTACCAGTTAAGTCTGTGCCTGTGGAAGAGAGCATTTACTCACTGTGTCTCGACATGTCTGGTGTCTCCATGTCATAGAGATTTAACAGTGAGACTTTTCAATCTCAACCTTAAGTGTAAATCCCATGTGATCTGCCCACTCCATCATTTCCCTCTGAATGGAAGTGTATTCTGTGATAAGTTGTCTTAAGACGTGCCATTTTTCTGAAGTTTAATTAGTTCTGAGCAGGTGTGGAATAAGAAGTGATCAGGCTGGAGTAGAGTTAATCAAACAAAATTTTTGGATGAGGAGTGAAGCAGACGAGAAAGAGAATTCCCTAGGTGTCTTACAGCTGAGCAGCAGGATTACTGGAGTCTTGAGCACAGAGGCTGTGCTGTCATTAGCAACATTCCCTGAGAAGGGCGCAGGTTTCCTGATAAACATGGTGCAGGTATAGAGTTGGACTCCCTCTGCGTTGTATTCCTTTGGGATTGTCCCAACTTGCGTTTCAGACCTAAATTTCCTAGAGCTTGCTGTGAACTCTCAGAAAAATGTAAAGAGTCGGAAACATCCTATTAGTCAATTAGCATTTTGGCTTTGTAGAAACATAGAAGTTCCCAAGCATTTTGAGAAACTAATGGAGAGTTACTATAGCAATAACAAAATTGTCCCAGGCTTGGTTTGGGATTAGGACATTTAAAGTCATTGTTACTGGTTTCCGGCCGTTTCCTTGGTGATAACACAAGCTATAATTAATTAACAGCCTACAACTATGGTTATTTCTGGATTATCACTCAACAGAACATAAAGTGATTTTTTTAAGCTACATAAGAAATGGAATCTGCCAGCCCTATTTAGAAGCATCTGTAACTTGCAAGGTGGTCTATAAAGATAAAATGATTCCTTTTAAAGGGGCCCTGTAAGTTACCAGCAAAGCCATTATTTCTTCAAAACACAACAAATAGTGTTAGTGATTTATCAACCCACAGTGGGGATCATTACTTTGTTCAAAATGCTGCGAAGAATAAAAGCATCCAGATTAATGAGATCTTAATTATATGTTTTATTGAAAATATCAAACCCTGATTGTTCTGTGTTTCAGGATAATCAGTATATTATTTGTTTTTCTGTTCGTAAAACCTCATTAAAAAACAGTAAATGCCTCTATGTCTTATTTTTCAACAATAATATTTTAAAATTTGGAAAAAGTATGCTGTAATACCCACTGTTTCTTGCAGTGCTAACTGTATATTTTCATTTCCTTTCTAACCTATATTGTTCAACAGAAATACATTTGACAATATTTCATATTCAATATTTCAAAGTATTTCAAATGTTCAATATTTCAGATTTTTAAATACTCAGCTAAATGTTTTGTCACTTGAAACCAGAATTTGTGACAAAATCTTGTAGTATTTATGGCTATAAAAAGAGAAACAATCCTCAGAAAGCTCACTCTCAGAGTAAGTTTAGAAGTTGACTTTTATTTCAGAATACCCAAAAGCTCTTGGTAAAGTATGTACATGTATGTTTAATCTGAATGTGTAGTTTTTCATCAAAATTGACTGTATTTCCAATATCATTTATATATAGACATGCATACATATATATATCTCTCCAAATTATTTACCTACTAAAAATCAATTACATTGTAATAACCATTATTCACTATTCATATATAACTCAAGTATAACAAGCCAATACCCCTTGGCATTAGTGATATTTCTTGAAGAACTGAACTTCAGGGAAATATACTATTCATATTTGTAAGAACCTCTTGGATTGTTTTGGGGATAAAGATTTCATCATTCCTTCTAGCATCATACAGAATGTAAAATAAAGACTATTGTAACTCTGAGATTTCAGGCAACTCGGGCTCACAGCAAGTCCAGGATCTATTTCCTGTTACACTGTAAGTTCTAACTTTGTTTAAAATCTGAGGGGGCCACAAAAGAAAATCAGAAAGTAGGAGGAGAGATGGCATTTTAGCAAAGAAATCATATCTGATAAGAGCTCAAAGGGAGAAAACTAGGAGGAAAACAAAGGATGTTTTGAGAAAGGAATATTATAATAACATACATACTTTGTGAACAATGGCTAGTTTCATTTCTCATTCATATTTAAAGTCAGAAATAATTTAGAGCTCATCCAAACCTTTATTATTAAGAAAGGTAGTACAAACTGCTAGATCATTTTGAAAATAAATAGATGCCTATCTCTATTCTGTGCATTTCCATGAAACTTTGAAAAGAAAAACTTGAGAATCAGGGCAGGATCCAGGAACATGAATCAGGGAGAAGGCCCTGGCATTCTCCAGTCCCTTTGACCTCTTCCTTTCTTATCTCTGTGAACATCTTAGATTCCTTTCATTACTATTATTATTTTTTATTTTTATTTTTTCATAGAGACAGTATTTCCTTATGTTGCCCAGGCTGATTTCGAACTCTTGGGCTCAAGTGATCCTTCCAGAGTGCTAGGATTACAGGTGTGAGCCACCGTGCCTGCCAAGATACTTTATTTCTATGACCTCCTGATAAGGCCCTTGCCAAGGGAAGATGCAGAATGCAAAACATATTATTTTAGATTCTCCATGATCCTCCTGCTTTGACACAGGTCCTTGCTTGAGTAACTAGTGTAGAAACAGCAGGAAACCCATCTGCTGAGCCTCAACCAAGTGCCAGACACAGAGCTGCCTCCAGATTCTTCCTCTCTAGCTCTCTGCAAGTCCCCACCTTCCCAGTCCCACCCCTTTCCTCAAAAGAAAGAACACACTTTAGAGCAGATGAACACACAAACCCTTGTTTCTGATCAGCACCGGGTCCTAAGGAGAAGGGTGGTGAGTGGACATGGCACCAGACAATGACTGCTTCTTCACTGGGGGGTGGGGTGGGAGCAGATGACGTGTAGACTTAGCTGCAGGAGGTTTGAGCTGCTTTCTGGTGGTTTTTGTCTTCTCTACACAATAGGAGGCAAGGTAACATAATCTGCTGGGAGGGAAGGGACAGAGAAATTGGTTGGCATTAAATGCGGCCAGAGAATGAAGGCAGTTTTATAGCCATCATTGTGCTGAACAGGAGCAAGTTGACAAGGAATCACAGAACAATTGTTGGACAGTTTACTGGGCCTGGCTGATGTCAGTGCACAAATTTGCAGTGTGGTCAGTCTTCTGGGCTGTGCAATTCTCTCCATTTTTGTCTAAAACATATATGACAAAAGAGCTAAATGTTTATCCTTCTTTTCACTAGTATATGTGTGGGTTACAGCCTTATCATTAGTAAATGAACTCTTTTTTAGGTTGTTGAAACACCTGATGAATTTATAGCTCAGTTCATTGCAAATCAGAGCTAAGGTACTTTGGAAATACTGGACATAATTCGTGGACTCTGTTACATTACAGTCTTCAGCAGCTCCTTGGGGAGAGATGGTGGCGGATTACATTTGCAGAGAGTCTTCTGGCCATTTTCCTAGGTGGCCTGTGGCATAATTTTAATTGAAAGCAGTTACTCATTGAGTTTATTCAGCATTTGTTGAGAGCCAATTATGTACCAGAGCTTGCTCCAAGGATGGAAGTCCAGAGGGAAGCAACATAGGCAAGTTTGCTGCCCATGAATACATGCTAATTGCCTAAAATACAGTTGAAGACTGTGAAGGAGGAAAAGTGAAAGTTCTTCTTAATCACACATACCTACCTATCTATCGCCTCACAATAAATTGCCCCCAAACTTAGTACCTTAAAAAAACAGTTTAACTAGATGATTCTGGTCAGGGGCCTGATTAGGGCAAGATGTTGGACTGCAGTCACTCGAATGATTGATTGGAGCTGTGGGGTTGGATCGCAGGACAGGACACGCAAAGTTCTGATGTTGTTGGCAGGAGGTCTTATTTCCTTCCCATCTGGGCCTCTCCAAGGGTTGCTTGATTGTCCAAATGATGAGGTCTGGCTTCCAAATGAGCAATTCAGAGAGAGCAAGAATAAAGCCACAAAATTCTTCATGATCTAGCCTCAGAGTCTCAAAACACCATTCTGTAGTATCCCATTGGTGGACTCATTCATCATTTTGTGTGTGTGTGTGTGTGTGTGTGTGTGTGTGTAGCGGGTTGCTTTATAAAAGCATGACTGTCAGGAGGGGGCATCAGGTCACTTTGGAGGCTGGCTTTCACAGTTGTTTCCTTGTTTCCCAATACTCCTCCCTACCCAAGTTGGGTAAATTCTCTCTGAATCCTCTCTAGAACATTCTTTTCTTTTTACTGTGATCGTTTATCAGGATGAGAGGATAATATCCTGTGTTGATACTTTCTTCAAACTTAGAGTTACTTTTCCGTTCTATTGGCTCTTTTCTTTATAGCATTCTCATATTATTAAATATTAAACAGATAATTCAAAATCAAAGCTTAAATCAATTTCCTTATATACCTATTATTCCTTTTTTTTCAATTGATGATGGCAAATATGCAACATATTATTACATGGAGCAGCAGTTAATAGTAACTGAAATTGAGCAAAGCACAAAAATGAGACATTTCATAATTATTTACATGACAGATATTTTCTGGAATGATTTTGCTTGTTTAATATACATTTTTTAATAAAAATATTTATGTAGAATGCGACCAAGTATTTTCCAGAGTCTCTTCGAGAATATGAAAAAATATTAAAATAGCTTTCAATTTGTCTTCATTAGTGTTCAAATAGAAAATGTCAAATGAAGCTTTCATATGTTTATTGAATATGATTAGGCAGGAAAGGATTGTTGGTTTTGAAACTACATACTTGAAAGCTAAACACATGATATATATGCACTTACACACATGGTATCACAGCCTAAGACATTTATTTGCTTTTACTTATTTTTATTCTTTGGATAATGGTTGCTATCCTATTCAAATTAATGCAACTGAATTTACGTAATACTTATTTTTCTGTAAAACTAAGGAAAATATAATTGAGCCATTTATGCAGTTAGAAGCTATATTAAGGTGAATTTTCAAACCAGTAGAGGATATTCTCTTTGTCTGTTTTGTGCTGCTCTAAGAGAATAGCACAGACTGGGTAATTTATAACGAGCAGAAATTTATTTGACTCACAGTCCTGGAGGCTAGGAAGTCCACGATGGAGAAACCCACATCTGGTGAGAGCCTTCTTGCTGCATCTTAACATGGTGGAAATCATAACATGGGAGAGACAGTGAGAAAGCTCAAGAGGGGCCCAAACTCACCTTCTTAACAAACCCGCTTCCATGGTAATGCCACTAATCCATTCATGAGGGCAGAGCTAAACACCTGCCATTACACCCCACCTCCCAACACTGTTGCTCTGGGGATTATAATCATCGTGGTATTGCTAGTGAAACAAGGGCAGAGTCTCAGCCTCTAGGTCCAAAAGACAGGGGTAAGTCTTAGCGTCTCATTCAGAACTTCTGTGAGGAATACCATGATTGTAAAATGAGTCTTTTCAAGGGAAAGCTGCTTCATATCAATAATAAGTTATCATTTTTATGCCCTAATCAGTTTTAACGTACTTAATATCCCTTAAGATGGAACATAGTTTTTCATATTGCCAAAGCAAAAAGAAAAACATCTGGGATGTTTTCTTTTTAATGAAAATTATTGATTTATTAAAATATTCACTTTTCTGAATTTTCCAATGTTTCCTTCATTAGCATGTTTTCCATGTTATTTTATCGTTAAAGGATGCATACTGTAACATCCATCACAGCTTAGCTTGTAATATGAAATCTGAAACATTAAGAAATAAATTAAGATTAACATTAAGAAATAAACAAGAAATAAATTATATTTTAGAATTTGATAGAGGATCTACTTATTGATCTCCTATTGGATGGGAAGCTAACTCAATAAAAACGGTCCACTGAGGTCATGTACTGAATGAGAGCAGATAAATTTTTCTCCGAAAATAGTTCCCTGCTCCAGATGGTGAATCGTTTTACATAGAATTTCCTCACATACCTTAGAGGGATGATGTAAGCAAGCTATGCTGGGGAGGATGATGTGTTTGTGGGATGGTGACTGGTCCAGGTTGACTACAGCAGCGAAGTACTTGCACAGGAAAGCAGACAGAGAACGACATTGATGGATGTTACAGTATGCATCCTTTATAGTTATAAAATAACATGGAAAACATACTAATGAAGGAAACATTGGAAAATTCAGAAAAGTGAGTATTTTAATCAGTAATTTTCATTAAAAAGAAAACATCCCAAACGTTTTTATTTTTGCTTTGGCAATAGGAAAAGCTATGTTCCATTTTAAGGGATATTAAGTATGTTAAACCTGTTGATCACCACGTGTGGTCTTTCATAATTTTTTCAATTAATGTGACTTGCTCTAAAGAAGGTAGATTCTTTTGATGGATAATCTTGACCTTCTTCCATGCTCAGCCAGATTTATTTGGCCTTTATCCATTGAAACCATGTGCTCTTTGTGTGGTGAGACTAAATCTCATGGTCCCAAAAAACAAAAACAAAAAGGAAAGAAAAAAAAAAAAAAAGAAAGAGATGATACTGTTGCCCTCTTGTGGCTATTTCAGAGACCAGGTTGATGCTTAGAAAGGCGTGAGTGCTGAGTATCCTTTGCAATCAGATGGAGCAGCCCTGGAAATGTGTAGAACACCTTTTATTCAGTCTGTTTAGGAATGCAGCTGGACCAGTTGGCTGTGACCCCTTTCGGGCTCCACCTTGCATCTGCTGTAGGAGGGACAGAGCAAGGCAAAGTGATTCCAGGGCTTGGGATCGGAATCCCAGCTCTCAGTGTAATGTTGAGTAAGTCGCTGAGATGCTAAAACATTGGAAGCTCTCTCAGTTCATTTACTCCGATCCATTCCATGTTAGGTCCTCCTCCTGTCTTGGCTCTACTCTCCTTCTCCAGGTCTCAACATCTGGTATTCACAATCTTCGATCTCCTGAGAATTTTGAGCTGGTTTTCAAGAGATCCGGGTGCTAGTCTCACATCTACTTTTTTGTTTGTGATTTTTAAAATATGATGTTCCTGTTAAGTGTCATTCTTCCTTAACGAAGAATGAAAGGAAGAGAGAACGGGGATCCAACATTTAGTGAGGTGCTAGGAAGAACCTCGTTCTCTGTTAGATGCTCTGTCCTTATATGCATAAGTACTCATGTCATGATTATGTAACTGACATAATTATATGAACTAATCCCAAAGGGATCAGAGCATGTATTATTATCATCCCCAGTTTACAGACAGAGAAAGAAAGGTTCAGAGAGATTAAATGACTTCATTAAGTTAACAGATGCTGGCAGTGGAAGTGAGGGTCCAATTCAGTTATATTTGCTATCCTAGTAATTGACATTACTAGGACAGAGAGAGTTAGATTAATAGTTACATGTATTTGAGAAATGCTGAGCTAAATGAGTGTTTAAAGATTTTCTTAAGAGTTTCTTGGGACCTTTGATAACTAAACCTTCATGATGATACATTATTGCAACTTTTCAAGCATGTTTGATAACAGATTGGTATTCTGTAGAACACATTTTTAAAGCATTGCTCTATCACCAAATGTTGTTTTCTAATATCTTATCTAATTGAAGATCTTCATTGATTTACTCCATCTCTAAGAGCTATTGTTTGAAATCAAGTTTGTATGACTATCTTTTATGATATCATACTATTTATTTTGTTGTTGAAATTTCATTAAATATTCTCTGCTATATTTCAAATGCCTACAGGGCAGAACTTAATTTGAAAATGAGTATAGTGCCTTTCAATGAATAGGCATACTGTAAATAATTGTGGACTATGAGAGTAAAATGATGTGGTTACGTGCAAATTATAATTTATATTTCCGTGTGCCTGCAATATTCATGGTTGATGTGTCGTTTGTCCCATAGAAGTTTTAATTGTTGCAATAGAGGCATGGCATGTCTAACCTTGAAGGTTATGTAAAATAGAAATCACAGACATCACAGTATTTTCAGAAGGACTTGATCCAAAAGAGATTTTAATGTTTTTTTAATTCCATGTACATGGTTTAAATATTAATATTGGAAGAGATTGTGTGAGTCTGAAAGATGAAAGAAACAGGGACTTTAGTTCCTCTTGTAATTATTTTTTTCCTTCAACACCTTGCCTGTTCTGTGGCTGTGCAGGCAATAAGGAGACCTTTCTGCATTTTGCTGCGCTCCAAGGCAGGAGTTCACAAAACAGTACCCTATTCAGCTCAAAAAAACAAACACACAGAATCATGGCCTCTTCGGGGTGGGAGAGATCTGAGCAGCCTTCTTATTATCTTATTGCCAATGTGTGTAGGATTCTGGGACGAGGAAGTCTGGAAAAGCTTGATTAAATTTTTATTTCAGAAGATACATTTCTAAAACTGTAATGAAATGTTAACACATCAGTTATGACTTTTCCCTTGACCGATGCTGCAAGTTTAACTTTTGCCATTTCTACCTGAATAAATAATACCTGATTTTGGAGGGTTAATTACTAATCCTTTTGATCTGGACTTCTCAAGGTCTGCATGGCCACCAGAAAATAAGCTAGATGTTAAGACCTATGTAAAATAGCAACCCTCAATAATAACTACTAATTGACTAATTTTTAAAAAGACATCTTTGTCAAAAGAGTCTCTTTGTTGTGATTGGTTGACTTTATCATAATAAAAGGTTGAAGAATACTCTTCTAAAAAAACTGTTTAGTCTCATGAAGTACCACTTTTGCTGTTTTATATTTGGGATTTTTACTGTGATGGTATCTTGAAGCTATTTGTTTTATTTTATTTTATTTTTTTAGACAGGATCTCACTCTCTCGCCCAGGCTGAAGTGCAGTGTCTCAGCCACAGTCACTGCAACCTCCACCTCCTGGGCTCAGGCAATCCTTCTACCCCCGTCTCCCAAGTAGCTGGGACTACAGGCATGCACCATCATGCCTGGCTAATTTTTCAGTTTTCTGTAGAGACAGGGTTTCCCTGTGTGGCCCAGATTGGTCTCAAACTCTTGGGCTCAAGTGATTCTCTCTCCTTGACTTTCCAAAGTGCTGGGATTATAAGCATGAGCCACTGTGCCTGGTCAATATCTCAAAACTCTGATTTCAGAACTTCCTCCTAGGTTGACAGTTGAAATTCTGACCCAGATAATAAGACTGAAATGCGTATCTCTGAATTCCAAGTTAACTATTGATATGGTTTGGCTATGTCCCCACTCAAATCTCATCTTGAATTGTAGTTCCCATAATCCTCACGTGTTGTGGGAGGGATGCGGTGGGAGGTAATTAAACCATGGGAGCAGTTACCTCTGTGGTGTCCTCTTGAGAATGAACAAGTTCTCAGGAGATCTGATCATTTTATAAGGGGTTTTCCCTGCCCACTTCACTCTGCACTTCTTGTTGCTGCCGACATGTGAAGAAGGACTTGTTTGCATCCCCTTTCACCATGATTAGGCCTCCCCAGCCATGACGGAACTGGGAGTCAGTGAAACCTCTCTTTATAAAATAAATTATCCAGTCTCAGGTATGTCTTTATTAGCAGCATGAGAACAGACTAATACAACTGTTTTGCTTTCCAATATACCCTCTGACTCTTTTGTTTAAAGAAGAAGCTCAGCATGGGGTGGTGGGAGGATGTCAGTCATTTAATAGATGATAAATTAAAAGTTTTAAAACTATTAAGTTACTTTTGGATCTACCTGCAGAAGAGTTGAAGCCTCATTAACTGTAGGCTATGTTGATTTCAGTTCACTGTCACCACTCAGGACAGATTTTGTCTCTGGGGTGGTCCAGGATTTACTGATTTAGGCTTTGTAAGTTTCGAGACTCCTCAGTTTTAGAACACAGGATGATAGAACTTTGCAAGAGCCTGTTTGCACTCTCCAAGCAAACTCTGGAAACTCGAGTATCTTTCCAAGTGAAGAAAGCAGCCTGTTTTGGGGTGAGAAGGATGTATGCCTCACAGCTAGGGCTGATTCATCCATTGCCTGTGCTGTTCACCGGATGGGAAGCCCTCTGATTCCTTCCAGACAAGTGTTTGCAGGAAAGCTAACTTCCCCCAAGCTACAATTTGGAATGCAGAAAATGAAAGTAGAGGTATTTTTTTCCTTAAACCAAGTTCACAGATTTGCACTTTCTGTGCCTCAGGTTAATAGGCATTTAGCTTTCCCGAAGTAACATTTGCATGATTCAGAAGAATTGCATTCTAGCTACAAGTTTCCATGACGAGTTTTTCTCCTGCAGGGCGATCTTTGTTAATCTGAATTCATAAGAAATAAAAATTCATTATAGTTCTTATATTTTCTATTTCTCCTTTGGTTTAGGAAATGAACGAATTAGACATTTACAACAAAGCCCCAATTACTCTCATCTTACATTTGCCTCAAGGCCATCTTTGGAAAGACATTGAAGTTAAGAATGTGAAGAAAAAATACGAACTATCATTATATTATATGATTTCAAGAATAAATTATTTCATAATATCACTGTCCAGAGGGATTCTTCTATTTCTGTTCTTAAAAACTGTATATAAAATTTGGATAGTAATAAAGCCCTTTTTGATAGAATCTTAGGAATAACTGCTTAGAAATCCAAGCAGAGACCCATATTTATGCCAAAGTAATAGCATCATTTATTCTGTGATCATATTAGCTCTGTTTAGGTGGTAGGTTTTAAATCTTTAATTCATTATTTCATTAATTTATTAAACTTTTATTAAGCATATACTAGGTTTCAGGAGAACAAAGAATGTACAGATAATTTTGATTTTAGTGACTTTTATATATACACAGATGTATACATAATGAAAAATATATAAATATTGGAAAGATATACACTGGTTAAACATGTCCTGTTTTTACCACTTGACATAGGCAATTTGATTTTTTCATTTATGCATATTTAAATCACCTAAATTTCCTTGTAATAAGAAAAGGTATTGAGATTTTTTATAGTACACATACTAAAAACTATTATACTTCATATATTGAAACATAAATGTAGAGCTGGATCATGAGCTTCTGTGGGAGGGGAAGCACAATCGGATGAGGACATGTGTGATGCATACTGGAGTTCATCTGCTACGTACTTGGATAGAGCAGAACGTAAGGGGCTATGGAAATTCAGAAGAAGAGTGCTCTACTTGCTTGGAAGAAAGGGACATGAAGGCAATAATTGGGAATTTTTTACGCACAATGAGCAGAAGCTGGCAAGTTAGGCGGGAAGGGAACTGCATTTCATGTAAAGGGAATAGAAAGTGCAAATGCACAAAACTGACAACCTGACCTATTTGATAACGGTGAGTTAATAGGTAGAATATGACGCACTGAGGGGGTGAGCATTGCAGGAGGTGAAGTTAAAATGTACACGGAGATCCATACCATAAAGGGAGCAGAGACGTGAATAGTGACCCCCAAAAGATATGTCCACATGCCAATTCCGAGAACCTGCTAATGTTGCCTGTTTGGAAAAGGGGTCTTTGGAGTGTGGTGAAGTTAAGGATTTTGACATGAGTAGATGATTCTGGATGGTCAGGGTGAGCCCTGAATGTAATCACAAATGTCCTCAGACACAGATGGAAGAGAAGACACAGAGAGGAGGGCCTTGTGAAGACAGGCAGAGATTCCAGTGAAGGGGCTGCAAGCTGAGGAATGCCAAGAAGTGCCTGCAACCACCAGATACCAAAAGAGACAAAGAGTGGAATTGCCCCCAAAGTCTCTGGAGCGAGCATGGCCCTGCTGATGGTACTTTGAGCTTTTTACCCCCAGAGCTGTAAGAAAATTAGCCAGGCATGGTGGTGCACATCTGTAATCCCAGCTACTCAGGAGGCTGAGGCAGGAGGTTGTAGTGAGCCGAGATTAGGGCCATTGCACTCCAGCCTGGGCAACAGAGTAAGACTCCATCTCAAAAAAAAAAAAAAGTATTTCTGTTGTTTATCTTTGCAAGTTTGTGCTAATTACAGCAGACCAGAAAACGAATACCAAGGCCATTATATGCCACATAGTGGAGAGCTTTCTATGGACTTCAGTTTAGAGTCATGCAACCATATTGTTGTTATAACTTTTAGTATGGGGCCATAACCCTTAGATGCAAAGACTCGTGAATTTTTCTGAGAATTATAATAAGGTATAAAGAGCCAAATTATCCTGCTTATGAATGTACCTAAAAATAAGTACACAGAACCACATATTTTATATACATAGGATTAAAATGCTCAAATTATTCACATGAAAGTATTCTCATCATCCACCTTTTATTATCATAAAGAACCACAATGCTCAGTATGTTTGCACTGAAATAAAAGATAGCATCTTCATGAAAGATGTCCCTTTTACAAGAAGAATGCTTTACATAAATGCATGGTTCTTTTTAGTACAGTAAACTAGTCTGCCTGAGTTCCCTAGACTCCATCCAGATGTGAGCAATTTTTAGCTTGTCTGAATGTTTGCCTAGTAGATGGTCAACGGATAATGATCTTTATCTTTTTTGCCTCTCACGATAGCCATGATATCAAAATGAAATGTTGTATTATTTTGCCCAAGGGGCGTGAAACTGAATGTGAGAATGGGTCTTGCTGTCAGTCTGCTCCTGCCCATGTAGCCCTCCAAGCATGATACAGTGTCAGGGAAATCTGCTGGACAGCCTGCCTTAGAGGCCCATGGGGCTCCCGGTGAAGCCACAGGCCTTGTGTGTGTCCTGCTTCCACGTGGAGCAATACTCAGGCCACTTCTGTAATTAATTCCTCTCCAAGTTCTCTCTCAGCCGGGAGAGACGGGAATCAAATGGGAAACTCATGATTGATTCATACTTCCAAGCAGGAAATGAGGACAAGACTTTGTCCTCCACCTCTTCAGCTGGAAACAAGAAATCATGAGAATGACCACATTCAGGTCAGTCTAACTGAGGCCCCAGAACCTGCCATACTCAGTAATTGTCTGCTGGTGGTTCCCAGGCCTAGGTTGTATGAGAGTGATCAGTTTCTCTCTCTAAGAGGTTTGCTTTACAACCCAGTCTTTTATCATGATAATTAATGCTTGAATTGTGTTTTTATGAAGGAGGTGAAGTATGTGGTAAGAAGAGTTATCCTTCAGTTTGTATTTGTTTAATTAATTTTCCAAGTGTAAGCACATACAGCTTACCTGCAGTATTTCTTTCCTTGCCTTACTTTTCGCTTTTCTGCTTTTACCCTTTTGCTTTCATGCTTGAGCAAGGGACTAGTTCTCCCCAATAGTCCTTCTTCTCTTTTCCCTCTAAAATAACCCCTGGAGTTTAGCTGTACCCAGAGGCATTCAGAGTGAAGGCTTCATTTCCCACATCAGAAAGTTCTGGCCGATGGCATATGACTAGAAGGCCTTGTAGGATACCCAGTTCGTATCTTAAAAGTATGTACGTGTTTCTGCCATTCCTTCCCCTTTGTGAGCATGAATGTGAACAACTGCCTTGGAAAATAATGTGGAAACTGTATATTGAAGGCAACAGATCAACAATGTTAGAGAAAGAGTGGAGGTCCCTCACAATATGGGGTGTTGGACCAACCCTAAATTGCTTACGACTAAATGAGAACTATTGAAACTTCTATATTGCTTAGCCACTGTCATTTTGGATTTTCTGTAAACCACAATTTAATTTATTTTCCAAAGCAAAAATTGTTTTCCAAAGCAAAAATCAGTCGGCAGAGTTGAAAGTGTGGTCCAAATTAGTCGTATTGATAAACAGTGTGTCATGGAAGGAATAAAATAAATGGAAAATGATGGCTATCATGAGAATCTCTTGCCTCCAAAATTGGGCTGAGCCCTTTTGTTGGTAAATGCATCATGAACTTACTCATCCACATAGGCAGGCCTTTTATTTGATTGCAGTTTTACAGCAGGCTTTGCACTGGAGAATTTCATAGACAGCAGAGACTAAAAAGGGAAAGCAAAATGTAGAATGAAGCCAAAGTTATTATAATGCCCTCTTCAACGTTAGATATTTAAAAATGTTCATCATCACAAGGATAGATGAATCTGAAAGCATAACCTATTTTTTTGTATTAAGATTATGGCACAGTACACAGTTTCTGTATATTTAAATCTAGATTTCACAGAAACCATCAGTCCCAGAGAAACACTTCATGAATAAGGGTGCTACACTGTCTCTCACTGGCATTGAGTCTCTGCATATACTAAGAATGACTTTATTGTTTCTATCAAAGTAAATTCTGATTTATCATCACTCTGTGTGAGTCTTTGTGTGCATTAGGATGATTTCTATGTTGGTGGCATAACTTAATTTGTTGCTTTTAGCACACAGGGAAATTCTAAACAGAGCCCACAAGAGGCTTTGTCATCTAACTGTTGCTTGCTAATTGAACTTTCAATTTCATCAGATTCTAACCTAAAATAGCAAGGTGCTTGACATGTAGGCAAGCAGTCTGTGGGAGCTAGTAATGCTGCATAGTGAACAGGAGTAGGCAAAATATATTTTAGTGCAGTTTGAGGGTATTTGCTAAGCCGATGATGTTGTAGCTCAGAGGATATATTTAATTAGTGATATTTCTAAAAGAGGATCTCTCTGCTTTGATGTAAACAGTCCATTCACCGTCTGACTCAGCCCAGGAATGGAATGAGACTGCAGGGATACTACAATCTCTTTAGTAGTCAAAATGTCTGTGCAATAGGTCAACCATTCCCCAGTAACCATTCCCTGGGACTGTTGAAATGTAAGTTTTGATAAGGACCATCAAAACAACAAAAGACCACAACTGCGACATCCATACATGTGTTGTTCTTTTCTGCTTCTCCAAGTTTTTCCATGTTTCTTTGGGTTGGAAAGTTTAGAGACAAAGCCCTAAAGTGAAGGAAGGACACTGAACTGAGAGATGTGTATTTGTCGCTTGAAGTTTCTCGGTAGGACTGTCAGAGGAAAAGTGTATAGGAGAGAGCTCAGGACTGAACTTTGGAGAGAAATTCAGGTTCCTCTCCAAATTAATTAAGCAGGAGACCACCCATTCACATTTTCCCTAACAGCTGATAAATTATTAGTAGGTTATAAAGCAGTATTCTGCTGTTGTGGCTTTTTCTGTGCCTTTTCAAATGTGGCCTGACCAGCTTCACAATAAAATTATGTTAATCATCATATACGTTGGTAAATATTTTCAAGTGATCTTGCAATTAGTAATTGTTTGAGGCAAAGATGAGGAAGAAGGAGGAGGGAAGGAGGAAGAGGAGGAATAAGAAGAGGAAGAATAAAAGGAAGAGGAAGAGGGAGAGAGAGAAGGAGGAGGGGGAGGAGGAGAGGGAGTGGGAGGGAGAGGAGGAGGGGGAGGGGGAGAAGGAGGGTGAGAGGGAGAGAGGGAGAGGAGAAGAAAGAAGGAAGAAAAAGAAGTTGTTCACAGAATCAGATATTGGTGAAATGTGCCTTTTTTTCCCCTCAATGTCAAAATCACCTTATCCTAGCTCAGGTTGTCAGGCTCTTATGAGCTTGGGGCAGATGCTTGTGTCTGACCCCATTTCTGTGTTACAGTGAAGATCCTTTACCTTTAAGATGAAGCCGAAGGGAAATGTTAACTCCTTTACTTAAAAACCACATTTTACTGTTAAATCACTTATTTATTTGTTCTATAACATACGGTGTATTGGGTCTGCACTCTCTGGCAGTCACTGCGCTGGGTGCTGAGAACACAGCAGCCTGGCTTTTCTGTTCTCAAAGAGCGTAGGAGCAGACCCCACTCCTCCATGTCTGGACAGCCTTGAACACCAAAGTGAAGATGGGGCAGTTGGCAGGAAACGTGTTTCAGCAATGCTGACGATGTCACTACCAGTGTTTTCACCCCTTTAATATGTTACACATGTAGATGGGCTTAGCCTGAATGTACACTCCATGCCTTGCATTTCACATCCACACAGCTATGGCACTGTGTCTTCCCTGCTTTTATAATCATCGAAAAAATTAATTAATTTTCATCTTGTTGTTCAAGATCAATAAATGCTCATATATAAGATGATTAGATCAAAATTAGATCCCTTTATCAAAATTCTTTTGAATGCATGAATGGACATGCTATGCAAATGTTTTAAGCATTGGAAGCTCTATCAATTGTTTAATAAAAAGAAGATACTTTAAAACAATACTGAACAGCTTTTGTTTCTCAGTAAAAAGAAAAATATTCCAAATATGATCTTATGAATGGTACTAAAAACATAAGTAATTTTCTAGCTTCTTATTACGCACAGACTGATGAGAATGTTCAGAAAATGCAGTGAGCAAAAAACCATGCTACTTCATTTTTATTTATGCCTATTCCTACTCTTACTCAACTACACATTCTCAGTAAAAGCAGCTACCTGTCAATCACTCAGAACCCAAAGTTACCTCTCGCCATCTCTTGAGAAGCTTAGAAAACACAACATGAACTGGATTTTACTGCAGCCTCCCTCTGAAACAAAACAGAACGTTTTATGCTTTTATTTATCAAGACCATTGAGGAAATTCTGATCCAAGAAATCTTTAGTACAAATTTTGAAGCCGGTTTTTCAATTGACAAAAAATTTTCTCATGTATTGTGGACCTTAAACATAAGCAAGCCAAAAACAAAATCATATATTCTTCTTTTAAAAATTAATATTAAATTAATTCACTGCTTTGATTTAAACAGTCCATTCACTGTTTCATCACCCAGGCTGGACTGCAGTAGTATGTTCACAACTCACTTCAGCCTCAACCTCTTGGGTTCAAGCAATCCTCCCACTTCAGCCTCTGGAGTAACTGGGACTATAGGCGTGTGCCACCATGCCCCAATAATCTTTTTTTACTTTTATTTTTGTAGAAACGTGGTCTCACTCTCTTGTCCAGGCTGATCTCAAACTCCTAGGCTCAAGTGATCCTTCTACCTCAGCCTCCCAAAGCACTTTGATTATAGGAATGAACCATCACACCCAGCCAAAACCATGTATTATTCTGAACAAATCAGATAAACCAAGTTTAGCAACCTCATCCAGAATCAACACAGTGTTCTGAATAAGGTTATATGCAATTTCAAACATGCCTAGTATTGGACGACTTAATTATTCTAGTAGAATTTCAGGCATTGTTTATGGGTTCTATTGTTTCCTGGTTAAGATCTGTTTTTTCACTTTATAATCCCAATTATTATATGGTAATATTTTGAGTCTTGGAGACATCATAGTTCTATGAAAAGGGATATAAGATAGAGTTTCTACCTTTATAATGTGCCTAAAGGTATGTATAGATAACCCAATCCCTCCACCTACTATAGACATGCCAAAAACTCACATTCAACATGGTTGCTCCATGTGTGTGCCCACTCAGACAGGTACATACTCACCTATGGGGAAGTTTTCAAAGGGGACACGGCACTTTGCTGGATCATAGGAACTCCACATCCCTCCAGACTCTTGTTTGTGGTTGAATTGTGTCCCCCTGACAAAATATGTTGAGGTCCTAACCCCCAGAATCTGTTAATGTGACCTTATTTGGAAATAAGGTCTTTGCAGATGATCGAGTTAAGATGAGGTCATTAAGGTGGGCTCTAATCCAGTCTGATTAGACTGGTGTCTGATATAAGGAGAGGAAAATGCCCCATGAAGAGGACACACAGGAGAATGCCAAGTGACAACAGTGGCAGAGATTGGAGTCATGCAGCTGCGACTAAAGAGATGCCACCGATTGCCTGATACCTCCAAAGTCAGGAAGAGGCAAGCGAAGATGCTACTCTACAGGTTTCAGAGGAAGCGTAGTCCTGACAGCACCTTGATTTCAGACTGTTAGCCTCCAGCACTGTTGGACAATACATTTCTCTTGTTTTCAGCTACTCAGTTGGTCATAGTTTATTACAGCAGACCCTAGAAAATGAATGCAACTATTCCTTCCTGTTTACATGAATATCATTATCAGAGCTGCCACCTGACCCCGTTTTTCCCTTCCATCAGGTAACCTTATCATTTGGAGAATCAGTCAATATGAGGTAGATTACGCTCAAGTAACAACCAGCTCCCAAATTTCAGTAGCTTAAGAAAATAAGAGTTGAATCCCCCCATCTCTACATGTGCAGTGCAGGCTGGCAGTGCGACTTCTGTTTATTAGTCTCTCAGGGACACAGTTTATGATGGTGCCACCTCAGAACATCTCAAAACAAGGATTCTTCTTTTCATAGACAGGAGAAGAAGGCATAGAAAATCATACACTGGGTTCTAAATGCTTTGAGCCTGCTCTTTTACTCACCATCCATTGCCTAAAGTGAATCATCTGGCCTTGCCTAACTTCAACGAGATGAGAAAGTGCCCAGACCAGAGAACAGCTGACCATGTTGGGGATCACGAGCCAAGCTGACTGTATTTGATAAAGCCTTAATTAGATTTCTTACTTATAAATGGAGATCTTAATATATATTTGGTTACTGTGTGATTTAAATAAAAAGTTGTAGACTCACAACAAATATTAATTCCTTCCCTTTTCACCTTATTCTTACATCTTTGCAAAACCAGCTGTGCTACATCATCTTCTGATGGGAAATTTTTCCTCCAGCACTATTTCTTCTCTAGCTTTTCTGGTTCTTTTACTCCCTTACTTTTTTTCCATGGCTCATTTTTCTTTTCCAGATCCATAAATCTGGATTCTTTCTAAGATCTTTTTGTTCCCCTACCGTGCTTTTGCCTTGAATGTCTTCTCCGCGTATTTTACCACATGTACTGTCTACATATATGTAGATGCTTCTGTTCCTTCACTACCCACCAGCAACAGAGTCAAATTTCCAATTACCTGTTACTATTTCCTGAGCCAGTCAAGTGTCTTGTTCATTCAGTGAACTTCCTGCAGCAGCCTCCACCAATAGGCTTCAAGACTTGGAAAGATCACTTCCTTCCATAGTCATTCCCTCAATTCCTCCAGCCTACTTGTATACTTAGGCATGTTAGTAGCTTTAGATACTTAAGCAGTTAGTAGCTTTCTGTTTATCTGTCTAAGCATGTATTTATGGTAATAGACTGCTGGACAATGAATTGGGAAGTGAAGAATGCAAGCTCTGGGTTGCTGATCCATTGGTGATCTACAAAATAATATCTTTATATGTGTAACACTTGCCTGAGAAAAATGGAACCTGAAACTGATCAAACCTTTACATTTAACTACAAACCTACCGGAAATATGGGAGAAAGGACATATTAAACATCACTGATACGCAAGCAGTGCATTAAGATTCTAGGAAACTCTGCAAGAAAAATAGTAGGCTTTATTAGTCAAAAATATGGCAAGAGAAAAAGATACAGAGAAAAAGAGAATAAGAGAAAGAGAAGGAAAGAAAGAGATAGGCAGCTATAGATTAGAAAAGACTTAAAAATCAGCCTATTACAATTGTTGCATTCTAGTTTGAACAAGCTATTTAAAATTATGATGTGATCAGGGCAATTTGATTACATTAAAGTATTTAATTTATGTTTGTGACAGTGATACTCAGGTGAGAATTATGCTTAAAATATGATTTCCAAATGAAGTGTATTAATGTCTGTTATTTACTTCAAATTAATCCAGAGTGTGAAAAAGCGGTAGGAATATAGATTAAATAGGATTTGGTATGAGTTGAAGTTGAGTGATGATAAGTGAGGGTTCATTTGTTATTCTACTTTCTTTTTATATGTTTGAATTTTTTCGTAATTAAAAAAATATTGGCTGAACTTGGCAAATAACTAAGACCACCAATTTTCATGATGCGACAGGGTGAGATGTTTCATTAGTAGTTTTTCCTCAAATGAATTTGATGATTCCAATGGGTTTTTGATCTTGAAGTGAAGAGTAATACAAGTTGGGGTCTGAATTCTTTGGGGATCTGAGTGTTGTGGTTTAGGGGAAATTGTGCTGCAGTTTAAATGAATTTTAGGCTCTAATTTGCTATTGAGTCAGAAATGACTAGCGACTATACACACTTCCTTTGACTCTGATTCATTTTATTTCCACTGCAATTTATCTACTTGTAAAAGCATACAAGTGCCTACATTTATTGTCTCTTTATTAGTGCCATAGCAGCCATCATCAAAGCAATTATTTCTATTGGCATGTATTTAATTGCAACTTGTCTCTTGCATGTTGCCACAAGTCATTTGCAAATTCTCATCTCTATGCAATAGCATAACTTATTTATTTTCATCAACTTCAGAAATCAATTTCTCCCTTGTGCCCATAGTAAAAATGACTACAGGTTATATAAATGCAAGTCTTATCATGACAGTGGAGCAGAACTGATGTGGCACACTAATTCATTCATTAAGGTGCAAATGAACAAATTACAATTGAAGGTGGTTGCATAGTTTCCTTCTGCCACTGTTGTCTGGGAACACACACTCTGTTCTGAAGGCAGACTAACAAAGACAGAATCTTTGAAGCCCTTAAGGGCTCTTTGATTTAGACCCCACTTAAAAAGTTATTAAAATGCCACCCCCTAGAGGCAGCAACATTTTTTATTTGGTTCCTCAACTAGAGAGAAAATGACACTGAGAAATCAAAAGGAAGGAAGGAAGAGAGGGAGAGAGGGAGGGAGGGAGGAAATGAAGGAAGGCGGAAAGTGAAACAAAACTTTTAGAGAGCAAAACTCTAATTTTTGTAATGAATATGACAGAATATTAATATTTCTTTAATATCTATTAACTGGCCACTTTTAAAGGCATATTCAGTAACACCACTTATAAATATAGCTAGATAATGCATCTTTCTATTTTAGACATTGAGGGAAGGGAAGGCAAAGACCATAGTATCTCAGACCTCAAGAGTCTGATAAAAGAGACATGACCGACAAAAAATAAATCAGTTAACAATACACAGCAAATCTGTGGTACCATATATGAATGTTGACATGAGAGATATTCACTGTAGGTTTGAGTGTCCAAAGAGAAATTGCAGCAAGAGAAACAGAACTGAGAAAAAAGGATGAGAATGATTTGATCTGGGAAAAAGAGAAGAATCAGTTATAAGAGTGACAGAGGAATGAACAGAATTTCAGGGAGGGGAATGTTCAAAGCATGTTTTGAGGAGTTTCTGGACCAGCCGACCTGGAGTGAAGGCTTCCATGAGAGTAGTGAATATAAGATTAAAGGAAGACTTGGAAAAATAGTTCAGGATCTCCAAAAATGTCCAGAAGTTTTAGCTGCTTTTAAACTGAAAACTAACAAAAAACAGTGGCATTTTCAGAGTACGCTTTTGTGGTTGAAATGTTCATAAAGAGTAACTGCCAACAGGAAACGTTCCCCCATTGCTTGGCACCCAATCCCAAAGAAACCTGTGTGTAAATAGGAAAAATACATGGGACTTACCAAAATCAACATTTCACTCATGCATATTGTGATGGATGTCAAGATGTCACATGGAGAATGTTGATAAGATCCACTTGCAGAATATATTGAGTTCAGTGATTCAGGGTTCATCCATAGGGTTTACTCTTCTGATGATGGCAGAAGGTATTGCATTTTTAATTTCCAACACTGTGTTTTATTGGATGTCTTTAAAAAATATGCTTCTCGGGGATTCTTCTTCAAACCTTCTTATACAATGAGGCCAAGTGTTCCAAACAGTTCAATTTGCTTCCCAAATCTCTTCCATATCTCTTATAATATGGTAGACATGACTACATAGCCAATAAATGAGGTTAACAATATATTTTGATGGGGTCTATTTCTGAGCACTTACTAAGTATTATGCACTGCAAGGTGTTTTTCACCTGGATCTCACTGAAGCTCAAGTACTTTTTGTAGCAGTTATCATGTTACTCTTCTCTTGGCAACTGCAAAGCCTAAGGCTCAGAGAGGTTGGTAATTTTCTAAAGGTAACACAGCAAGAAAGTGATAAAGCCAAGAATCAGTCCAAGTTGTCTTTTCCAGAGTTTGCACTTGTAACAACAGTTGGCTTTATTTTAAACACACGCACACATAAATATATATGTATATATGTTATGTATATAAAATAGGTAGAAACATGCATGTGTATATGTCTTTACATACACATATATCCACAGACACATGTCTATATGCACACATATATGTATGTGTATATAAATATGTATATGCACGTGTGTGCATATATTCATTATATATAGTCATTTATTTATTGCAAATGCATATTTTATGCATGGCCCAAATGGGATGCTGAAATCATTATCAATCTAAACTTGATACAAGATGAGCCCTGGAGAGCCTCACAGTGACCCCTGAAGTATCAGTGAGCCCTGCTGTGCTGTTTGTTTGAAAACCCCTCAAGAAATGATTCATTAAACTAACGTCTCTAATTTATGTCCATATGATATTGCATTGCTTTCTGCAGGGAATTTATGGAAATATTTGCCATTATTATCTCCAGATTATGTGTCAGCTCTTTAGTAGCAACATTTTTTTTTTTATAAGAGTGAATGAAGTGCTGGAAAAAAGAAAAGGGATCCTTCTCTTGACATGCCCTTCCTCTTCATTTATCTGTTCAAATGCTTCAAAGCTACTCTGTTTATAAGGCATGCCCTGGTCCCTCAACCAGAAGTAACTTCTCTCTCTCTGAGGACCTGCTGTAAGGTCTGTTTGTTGTTGCTGCTGTTGTTAACACACGTATCTCCTAAGGCAGCTATTGCTGTCTACATGGTTGACATGGTATGTCTCTGTGTCCCCACCCAAATCTCATCTTGAATTGTATTCCTCATAAACCCCATATGTCGGGGAGGGACCAAGTGGGGGTGAGTGGATCCTGGGGGCGGTTTCCCTCACGCTGTGCTCATGACACTGAATGAGTTCTCACTAAACCCGATGATTATAGAAAGGGCTCTTCCCCCTTTGCTCTCTTCTCTCTCCTACTGCCATGTGAGAAGGTTCATGCTTGCTTCCCCTTTGCCTTCTGCCGTGATTTTGAGTTTCCTGAGGCCTCCCCAGCCGTGTGGAACTGTGACTCAATTAAACCTCTTTCCTTTGTAAATTACCCAGTCCCGGGTATTTGTTTGTAGCACTGTGAAAATGGACTAATGCAGTTGTATTATATCTCCTGTGTTCTCCATTGGATTTCAGGACCCTTTGTGTTTGATTTATCCTCCTTTCCCTCATGATGTGTACTATGACCAGGCCACTATCATATTATTCCCTAAATGTTTGTTGAAACAGTAGAATGGTAACACTGTAAAGGCCCAGATAAAGCAGAAACAGTAAGTTGTGTATGGTTGACATTTGTTTTCCAAATTGTTGTTCAAAGGCCAACTACATTTCTCATAGTGAGTTAGGCAATTGTATTGAAATGTGTTGGCCCTGGTTGATTCCACAACAGAACATTTCCCTATTCATGCTTGTTAACAAGAGAATTATTCATTTGAGTTTTAGCTACTTTTGTTTTCTGTTGAATCATAAACTTCAAAAAACTACTAACGCCAGTTACTATTTGAAGTCCCTTAATGTCTAAAACTTTGCTCTGGTGAAGGGGAACTGCATGGTCGGTGTACTTAATATCACCTTTCTTAAGAATGAGTTCTAAGTGAGGGATAGGGGATGAATTGAGGAAAACAGCAGACTATGGAACAAGTACTAGAAAAATCATATAGATAGAATGTCTTAATTTGTAGTTAAGATTACCCAAAGTGTCATTTTGCTTTCTAAGCAATTTACGTTTTCTTGGGTGTTATACGGTACTCAAAAAGCATCTAAGCTTTAGTAAATCACTTTGTTACTGAGTTCATTCGAGATTTAAGTTTCTCTTTTGTTGTATACACTTAATATATTTAAATATTAGTTTATTGATTATCCTTGTGCTGTTGTAGATTTATATTTTTGTTAAATCTGATATAGATTCAGATATCCTGAAATATCTAGTGAAAATCATCTTTAAGAACTAAATTATAAATATGAATCAGTGTTGAAATACAGTTACTTTCAGAGCAGCGGTCACACCTATAGAGCTTCACAGAAAATCTATGACGTTTCTGAGGTTTTAAACTCTGCTGACTGTACCTGTATTAGCAGCATGACATCAGCCCCTGTGTTTGTTAAGGAGTGGGTTGGGTACCCAGGGCCCCAACTCACAAGCTTTAAGAAAAGCAATAACTTGACATAGTAAAGACAGCTTTCAGACAGAAGTTAGGCAGCCAACAATCCTAGATTTCTTTTGATTTTTTTAGGGGCCAGAAACTCTAACAATGATTAAATGCACTAACATACCCTGCTTAAGAACAGATGTCCTACCATATTAAAATCTTTCATCTTCTCTTTTTCCTCAATTTCCAGTCAACATTTTCTGCACAGATGTATTAGTGCATTCTCACACTGTTATGAAAAACTACCTGAGACTGGGTAATTTATGAAGAAAAGGTTTAATTTGGTCATAGTTCCACGGACAGTACAGAAAGCATGACTGGGGAGGCCTTAAGAAACTTACAGTCATGGTAGAAGGGTGAAAGGAAAGCAAGCAAGTCTTCACATGGCAGCAGGAGAAAAAGAGAAGGGGGAAGTGCCACATGCTTTTAAACAACTAGATCTCATGAGAACTCACACTCATGAGGGCAGCAAGGGGGAAATCTGATCCAATCACCCCCAACCAGGTCCCTCCCTGAACAATAGGAATTACAATTCTGCATGAGATTCAGGTGGCAGCACAGAGCCAAACCTTATCAATAGGCATCTTCTTTGGAAATTTCAAGAATAAATACTTTGTAGAACCTGTCATCATTTTGCCACAATTAATGGATTACAAGACCAAGATTTATCAAACTAGAGTTAGAGACCCAGTCTCATGCATAATGTTCCACAGAATACCTTGTAACTTAATTCATTGCCCTCCTCCTTTTTTTCCCTTTTGCTTTAAAAACTCTATTACTGTGTGTGGCTACATTTTGTCCCCTAAGATGACAAATTGTAACACTGGGGTTTGCAAACCTCATTGTGCAGAGACTATTTGCTGTGAGACCTGTCACTTTGCTGTAAGACCTGTCACTTTGCTGTAACTTGCCTCCCCCAGATGGATGAGGGCAACCGGCCCAAAGACTAGGCTGCCCACAAGCAAAGATCACTGAGAACAAAGATTGGCAGTGCCCAGATGCCCCCTGCAGCCTCCCTCCCAGACTTGAAGGTCTCAAATTCATGCCCTGCTGAAATCCTTAGTCCTCTCCAAACCTTCAGTGACGTCCTGGGGTTGGGGACCTCAGCTGGGGTGGGTGATCATGTTCTCGTTCTCATGTCTTCTACTTTCTGGAATCTTCTTTCTCTAGCAGTTGCTGTTGGACCTCATGCCATTGCAGGTGGGAAGCCCAAACTTATCAGGGGCTTTTACACAAACAAAACCCTCTCCCACAATAGCTTATAAATATAAGGGATTTTACTGAGGAACCAAAGGTCTTAGGAAGGTACTACAGCAACTGAAGTCCAAACTGGGAGCCTCCAAAATTCTCGTGAGCCACCTCATCTCCAAGAGTAGACGCCTGTCTCGCTGACCATCACACAGTTCCCCAGGTTTCTGAGTTTTTTTCTCCTCTCTCTCCACCACACCTTTTTGATTCTTTACGCTTTCCTCCTGCATGGCCCAGGGTCCCCAGTACCACTTCTCACATGTCGTGCAGTGCGAATCTACTGTCTCTGGTTCTCACCTCCACCCCTGCTAAAGTCCAGCTGGCTCATAATGCCTTTCCTTCAGCACTGCCCTGTCCACAAGTTACAGTGACACACAGCTAGGGCAGTAAGTATACCAAATAAAATGCTGTTTCTGTTATTTTATAGTTTGAAGCTCTTCTTTTAATTTAAGTTGTAGTTGAAGAATTAGGGATTTGATATTGAGATGAATCAGCTTCTGATTTTTGTGTGAATTGGAGCAGTTATTTATATTTTCAGAACCTTGGCTGTCTCATCTAGTTTGAGGTTGTTATGAGAAGTAAAACTACCAATAAATGTTCAGCATTTAGAATTATTCCTGGCATGTACTAGGTGCTCAATCAATGCTATTTCCAGTCTTCCTCTTTTTAAGTATAGGAATAAATATCTGTGCATTTATTAACAAATTAATGGATTATTCCTGTGTTAGAGATTAGGCCACCCTGGTTAAATCTAGCATAGTTGCTGGTTTGTGTACAGGAGCACTCAACACTTGGACTGATTCTCTGTTGCTGCCAAAATACCACAAAGTTTGTGACTTAAAACAACACAAATTTATGATCTCACAGTTCTGTCAGTCACAAGTCCTCACTGGCTGGGTCTTGTAGCAGGCAGATCTTGTTTTTCTTCTGACCCTTTCCACATTAGTATGAACTTCTGAATTCTCAATTATGAACTTCTTATGAACGTCCACATTATTATGAAGCACATGTACTTCTAAAAAGAGATTGTTGGTGATTCTTTTCACAAGACAAACAGACAGCTATTGATTAGAGAACTTTGCCAGGTGGCAATATGGCTTATCATGGTGCATCAAGTCTCAGAAGAAAATTTCCATCTGCAGTGGACTAAAATGCTTGTTTTCCCCCAAATTTATATTTAGAAAACCCCCAATGCAATGGTTTAGGGTTGAAGGAAAACTTTCCCCTTTGCTCTCTGAAGGTTCACTGAAAAACTGACATAAGGCAGATGCATAGAAGGAAAGGGATACAAATTTATTAATACAATTTTATTAGTGTGCAGGAGGGAAGGTGACAGAGTGACTACCTAGTCATCCAGTGTGTTAGAGAAGCTTATGTATCCTTTCCCATAGGAAAGTGGGGGGATGAGGACTGCAGACAATTCTTCTGAGAAGTGGTAAATCAGGAGGGAGAGGGAACGGTCAGGAGGCAGAAGGAAGGTGAGGGGAGAAGCTGCATGGGTACAAAGGTTGTCTCATTATGCGGGTAAGTTCCCCAGGAAATCTCTTGTGGTTGCTCTCAGAAAATAGATTAAAAAAATCTAAGCACTGTGACCCAGTCTTTTCTCTGGAGATTAATCTTTCCTGGTTATTTGATGAGATTCCTAGGGAAGAAGTCTTAAGACAATTTCATGCCTTTGGGAAAGAGGCTTTCTTGGTCAAATAAGGAAATCTCAAAGAAAGGGTCTCTTCTTGTATTTGGGGTGGCTGGGACAAGACAAAAATTAGAGGAACCTTCATTGTGAGGAAGCTAAGGCCCGTCAGTCTTAGTGTTATTATTTCAAAGTGCCAGTCTTCGAGTTACTGCTTTCTGAGCCCTAATAATGGCTTTAGAAGGTGGGGCTTTGAGACATGATTATGTCATGAGGGTAAAGCTCTTGTGAATGGGATTAGTTCCTTTCAGTAAGAGACTTGAGAGCTCCCTTGCCGTCTTTCCTCCTTGTGAGGACACAAGGAGAAGTTGGCACCCTGCAACCTGGAAGAGAGCCCTCACCAGCCCTCAGCCACGTTGGCAGCATGATCTTGGACTTCAACCTCCAGAACCGTGAGAAATGATGTTTGTGGTTTAAGCCACTGAGCCTATGATAATTTGTTACAACAGCCCAAACTGACTACGACACTGTTTAGAAATAACAATAAAATCCTAAGCTTCCCAATTGACTACATGAACCCCTCCTGGCCAAGGGGACCCCAGAGAAACCTGAAAAACATAGTTCCCGACCATGATGGAACAGCAGGTCAGACACACCTCATTATACTCCTTCCCTCGCTAACTACCATTAGACTTTCCTTCCCATGAAACACAACTTACGAGCATTCCTGACTCTGGAGTGATGCTAGCTGGTTTGCAGAGGCTGCACACAGGGTTTCTCTGTGTCATCCATTTCAGCTTCTGACATACACAGCCGAATTTTTATACATGTAAATGTAAGGCCTTCACCCTAAAGTGAATATAGGACATATGTAACAAGCATGTTTGCTCACTATGAGGTGCAGACCCCCTCCGTAAATATTCATAGCCCTTCTAATAACCTGTTGAATACGCGTACTTAGCCAATCTGTTTAGCATCAATGCTTATCTTACTCTTCCCTCCTTTGAAGTGCCTGCTTCTGGTTTCTGCCTGTGGCTTCCCAGTCTGTCAGGATGGCCAGCCTGCAGGCTGCAACCCTTTCTAAGAAATGAAGCTCTCCTCTCCCAATGTATGAACCTTGCAATTCCTCAGTTGACAATGTCAACCTAAAAAAAGACACTAGAGAAAATTGTCTCTAAATATGTTGAGTGTATTCGGGAATAAGAAATAAGGATTATAATCTGAAATGGATAGAATGGCATGCCACCAGTGCATCCGGTGAGGAAAGGATAGAGGGAAGCTTTTATTAGCAGAAAGGGAGAGATTTGCATAAGCTGCTTAGAAACAGAGTTCATTGGTTCCAGAGGCTCAAAGCCAGAGTTGTTGTCGGTTCATTGGTGGAGATGCTGTTACTGGGCAAGTGTTCTTCCGGGAGCATCTTATCTGCATTACTGCAGTCCTAAAGAATGTCTGTGATAAGCCTTATCAAAGCAGGAGATGCGTGAAGGATGAGAAAGGGGAGAAAGTCCTGGGAAACCGGTCTTATCTCAGACATGTAAGCGTGAACCTCCTCTCCTTCACGCATTTCTGGCCCTATTTTATTTGGGTTTGAAAAGAGTGATTTCATCTTGGTATCTGCAACTCTCACACCATCACTACAATCTCCTTCACAATTTATTTCTATTGCAATAAGAACACTTAACGTGAGATCTACCCTCTGAACAAGTTTTTAAGTATACAGCACAGTATTGTTAACCAGAGACACGTATTGCATAAGAGATCTCTAGGACTTATTTATCTTGCATTTATCACCAGACTTTGTTATGCAAGCTAAATCAGCATATAGGAAGGTTTACCGGCCACTGATAGCTGCTTCAGCAACAAAGGAAAGCTTGATAGTTACTGATAATTTAGAGTTCAACGATGTCTCCATTTAGCATGGGATCACTTAACGGACTCCAGATGTGCAGAATTGAGCTGAAGTCAGTTACTCTTCGGTAGTTGTCATATCACAGTAGTCTCCTAGTGTGATTGTCAAACTACAGAATCAGTGTCACCTGATGTCACTTGGTCTTGTTAGAAATGCAGTTTCTGGAGTCTCTACCCAAGACCCACACATTCAGCAAATCTGGAGTTGGGGCTGGCAATCTATGCATCGTCAAGCCCTCTGAGTGATTCTGATGCATTTTGAGAACCACTGTAATAGCCTAAAAATCCCCAATCAAAATAATACCTCTAGTAAGGAAACACTCAGGAAAAGGGAAAAATAGACACATATTAGAATCATTCTGCCTCAATGAAGACATATATAAGACAAATCATCTAACATATGCAATAATGCATAATCAAATAAACATCTATTTGTTTTTCTCTATCTTGTAGTAGGATTAGCATGAGATTTCAAAGCTAATATTACTAGCTGTCCCCTCAGCTTCACTGATTGTTTTAAGTCTCTCTTTTGCAATTGAAAAGAGGACTAGCAACAGGTTTATTGCTGTGTGAGGAGCTATTTTTTTAAACTCTTAAAAAGAATATTGCTTTTATGTGAAGCACTTAAAATACACCTGCTATGGGTGCTCCCATGAGGCTCAGTAGTAAAGCTTTTTAATTTTTTTACAGGAACTCAGTTGAAATATTATTGCACATTTAAGTTTATGAAAATACATTTGAATCTTAGTAACTGAATTTGTCTTGATTGCACAGAACTGTTTTATCATACAATAGAGCAGGGGTCCCCAACCCTCAGTTCCAAGGACCAGTACTGGTCCATGGCATGTTAGGAACTGGGCTGCATAGCAGGAGGTGAGCAGCAGGCTGTGGAGCATTACCGCCTGAGCTCGGCCTCCTGTCAGATCCGTGCCGACATTGGATTATCACAGGAGCATGAACCCCATTGCGAACTGCACATATGAGGGATCTAGGTTGTGGGGTCCTTATGAGATTCTAATGCCTGATGATCTGAGGTGAAACAGTTTCATCCCAAAACAATCATCCCCTCTGGTCCATGAAAAATTGTCTTCCACGAAGTCAGTTCCTGGTGCCAAACAGGTTGGGGACCGCCACAATAGAGAACATAAACAAGGGATACACATAACACCTAAATCTTGAATAGGTCGGAGGGTCTACTTATGGCTCTCTTCCAGAGAGGAGATAAACCAGCTACCTCAGTTTCTTTTTCTTCCTTTCTTTTCTTCTTCTTCTTCTTTTTTTTTTTTTTTTTTGATGGAATCTCGCTCTGTCACCAGGCTGGAGGGCAGTGGCCCCATCTCAGCTCACTGAAATCTCCGCCTCCCAGGTTCAAGCAATTCCTCTGCCTCAGCCTTCCGAGTAGCTGGGACTACAGCTGTGCACCGATAATTTTTTGTATTTTAGTAGAGACAGGGTTTCACCATGTTGGCCAGGATGGTCTCAATCTCCTGACCTCGTGATCCACCTGCCTCACCCTCCCAAAGTGCTGGGATTACAGGAGTGAGCCACTGCACCCGGCCCTCAGTTTCTTATCTCGTCTCAAGGCACAAGTAATTGTGCCTTCCACAAAACCTTTACTCTCCAAGGGGACACACTAGGAACTGAGGACCCTTTGATGTCAACAAGGGGCAGATGTCACTTTTATTTAAGAGCCACAGAGATAAGCCACAAGGCCAGGAGCCGTGAGTTGGGCATTCAGAGGACACTAGGTGGGGAAGGAGGGGAATGAAGAAAGAAGCGATTTTTCTCTTTTGAAATATCTGAAAATGCACAGGCTACAAAATGTAAGATAGAATCAAGCTAATAAGAATGTCCCCAGGAAATCCTATTTCACAATTGTGATTCACAGATGTCTCTGAATGCCAAATGTTCTGTATATGACTGGTGTCCACCACACACAGTGTGCGGTACTGGAGCGACTGTGTCATTTATAACACTCAGCTTGATTTCTCATTTGCCAAAGGATAGTAAAAACATGCTCTTGAAGAATGAGCAGGATCCACTATTGGCATCTTTGCATCTTACAAAGGAGGAGCTGCTGGCATCTGAAATGGAAGAGAGGTTTAACATGAAGCAAACGGTAATGAGCAAGATGTTACGGTTGAATTGTGGCAGCTTTCAATGATTCTTATTCTTATATTTTTAAATGATATAAAAATATACTACATATTTACAAAAACCATTAAAATATTAAATGCCTGCTTTGTCTGAAAATATATGACTTGTCACTAAATGAGATAAACACTCTATTAATGGTTAAGATGTTCTGACTCATAAGTGGGAGTTGAACAATGAGAACACACGGTCACAGGGAAGGGAACGTCACACCCAGGGGCCTGCCAGGGGGTAGGGGGTAAAGGGAGGGAGAGCATTCAGACGAAAACCTAATGCATATGGGACTTAAAACCTAGACGATGGGTTGATAGGTACAGCAAGCCACCATGGTGCATGTATACCTATATAACAAACCTGCATGCTCTGCACGTGTATCCCAGAAGTTAAAGTAAAATTTAAAAAAATTAAGATTTTTATTATATGCATTTTAAATTTTCCAAATAATTTGACACAATTATTGCTATTTGTTAAAGTGTTACATTTGCTTTTGAGTGAATGTAACACTTTCAAGGCAAATGAAGTTTCTTTAAAAAAATCCAATAATTTAGAAAAGAGCTAAATTAAATTATTTGATCCGTAAAGTACACAGTAACTATATTATTAATTTTCTTCTGAAAATGCCTCTGATTACGTATCAAACATTCAGAAGCTCTTTTGTATTTTCCACAGAACTAAAATAAAATAACATTTAAAACTAGTTTCAAGCAATCTCAAAACAATTGAGAAATGTTTTTAGATAACTAAGGGCAACTAAAAAACTAACCAGAATATTCTGAAATAGATGTCTTGGGGAAAACGTCCATGGCTCTGACCCTTAGAATCCAAAGGGATGGTTATGTTTTTCTGCTTTCTGCGGAGAGGTGTGACGAGCGGGACCCAAGACCAGGCTAGCATAGAATCGCTGCTGGGTCAGGACCGTTCTTGTGGCAGCATTTGCGTCATAATACCCACGCATCTTAAAAGCTTGGAACATTTCACGGACAACCAATAATGAACTCTTATCGTCATCACATGCTCAGTGGACATTGTTGAAGCCTGAGTTTACACTTGTTATTAGCACAAGTACAATATTTGCAGGCCCTCACAGAGGTATGGTTGGTAATTAGAAAGTGTGTTTTTCTTTTCATTTGACCTAACACAGACTTTTTCTTTTGCATAATGTATTATTTTGATCGCAGAAATGCGGATAGGATCATTGATTCACAGTTGGGCATTTCTTGCTCATTGTTACTTGACATGGCTGGATAGACTGCCCGTGAAAGAGAAGATGATGGAATTTTAAAATAGACTGTACTGTAGTTGAATAAAGAGAGCCTGTCTGAGGCTTGTGATGATTACATGGACTATTCTGCATACCTTTTTTCAAAACTCAAAGCATGGCTGGTTGTGTTTGCTGTGCTAGGAAAGCAGAGAGTTTAGACCTTGAAATTTCTGAGTAAGATGCCCCAGGGTGCTTGTTTCAGCAGGGCTGAGGAAGAATAAAAAGGCAAGAGTGCTACATGATTGGCGGTGTCCTGGGCAAGTGAGGAACACCTGATGTCTAGCACAGAGTGATGACAGGACCCCAGGGCAGATGGGGCAGAATGCCTCAGAAAGCCATCAACTTGAGGATCTTTGGAAAAGAGTCTGACAAAAGTAAAGAAATGTGCCCAGTCCCAGGGCCTCATTATGGCTCCTGTGGGTACCTTTCTCCATTAAAAAATATGAACACTTTTATTTTATAACTTCATTGACATGAAGGTAAATATAATCTACCATTGCTCTAATTTTAAAAAGTGGACCCCTAATTTAAAAAAAATAAGAAAATTTAAATTTAAATCAGAATTTACAAACCTAATTCTGAATATAAATATTCCTTTAAAGGCCATTGGTAAAATCATGAGCCTTCTTCCCAATTTTCCAGAATGAAGAAAAAATATGCAATTGTCTCAGATTACATACTCTAATATTAAAAATCATCTGTTTATGGTTTAACTATAAGATAATAATTTAGATTGTTCTCATATGACTGTGGGTAACAGATCCATCAAATAAGGATTTTTTAAACTGTGGTAAAAAACAAATATCATAAATTTACTGTTTTAGCAGTTTTTAATAGTACAGTACAGTATTAATTATATGCATATCATTGAGCAAAATGTCTTTAGGAATTTTTCATCTTTCATGACTACATGCTACCTCTATTAAAGAGCAACTCCTTATTTGACCCTCCCCCAGACCCTGGCAATCATCACTCTACTTTCTATAAGTTTGATTACTTCATAACCATCTGTCATATATAAGTGGATTCATGCAATATTTTTCTAATTGGTTTATTTCACTTAGCATGATCTCCTCAAGGTTTATCCATGTTGTAGAACATGACAGGACTTCCTTTTTTAAAGGCAGAATATGTTGCATTGCGTGCATATGCACCATATTTTCTTTATCCATTTGTCTGTGGATGTACATTTAGGTGGCTTCCACCTCTTGGAGATTGCGTATAATGCCGTAGTGAACATAGGTATGCACATATCTCTTCGAGATCCTTTTTTTAATTCTTTTGGATATATACCCAGAAGTGGGATTGCTGGATCATATGGGCATTCTATTTTGAATTTTTGAGGGCCTTTCTTGCTGCTTTCCATAATAGCTGTGCCAATTTGCAATCTACCCCCCCCCCGCCCCCAACAAAGTACGCAATGTGTTTCCCGTTTCTCCTCATCTGCATCAACGTGCGTTATTTTCTGTTCTGTTTTGTGTTACGCTGCCCATCCTGGTAGGTATGGGGTGATAGCTCATTGTGGTTTTGACTTGCATTTCCATGGTGATTAGTGATGTTGAGCATCTTTTCATATGCGTGTTGGCCATCTGTTTGTATTCTCTGGAGAAATGTCTATTCAGATTCTTAATTTATATGCTCCTTGGGTTGATTTTTATTGTTACTGTTTGTGTCGTTGAGTTGCAAGATTTTTTTTGTAAGTTCTAGATATTAACCCTCCATCCAATAAAGATTTGGGAACTATTTTTTCTCAATCATAGGTTTAAGTTTTAAGATTGGTGTAGTCCCATTGTCTATTTTTATATTTTGCTGTCTGTGCTTTCAGAGTTACAGCTAATAAGTCATTGTCCAGTCTAATATCATGAGGCTCTTTTACTACGTTTTCTTCTAAGAGTTTTATAGTTTCAGGTATTAAATGTAGGTATTTAATCCACTTTGACTTAGTTTTGTATCTGGTGTAAGATAAGGGTTCATGATCATCCAGTTTTCCTAGTACAATTTTTTGAAGAGACTCTTCTTTCCATATTGTATAGGCTTTGCATGCTTGTCAAAGATCACTTGGCCATATATACAAGAGTTTATTTCTGGGCTCTTGGTTGTGTTCTTCTGGTCTATGTCTTTGTCTTCATGCCAATACCATACTCTGTTAATTACTCTTAATTTGCAATGTGTTTCAAAATCAGAAAATCTGAGGCCTCCAGCTTTGCTCTTCTTTGTCAAGATTGTTCTGGCCATTCAGGGTCCTTTCAGATTCCATATGAGTTTTATAATTGTTTTCTGTTTCTGTAAAAAATGCAGTTGAGATTTTGATAGAAATTGCATTGAATCTATAGATTGCTTTGAAGAGTATAAACATTTTAATATATAAGTCTTCCAATGCATGAACAAAGGGTTTTCATTTACTGATGTCTTTAACTTCTTTCAGCAATGTTTTTGAAGTTGTCAGTGTACAAGTCTTGTGCGTGTGTGTATGTAGATGCTATTGTAACTGAGATTGTTCTTTAGTTTTAGGTTGTTCATTGTTAGCATATAGAGAGACAACTGATTTCTGAGAGTTGATTTTGTATTCTTCAACTTTGCCGAATTTGTTTTTATTAGTTCTAACAATTTTTTGGTAGAATCTTTAGGGATTTTTATGTGTAAGTTTATCTCATCTGTGAAAAGAGATAATTTTACTTCTTCCTTTCCAACTTGGATGATTTTATTTATATATTTTTCTACTATTTTATCTTGGTAGGCCTTCCAATGCCATTTTGAATAGAAGTGGTAAAAGTGGGCATTCTTGTCTTGCTCCTGATATTAGAGGAAAAGCTTTTGGTTTTTAACCATTGAGTATAATGATATCTGTGGCCTTTTCATATATGACCTTTATTATGTTACAGTAATTTTCTTCTACACCTAGTTAGTTGATTGTTTTTATCATGAAAGCATGTTGAATTTTGTCAAATGCTTTTTCTGCATCAATAGAGAGGAGTGTGTGATTTTTGTGCTTTGTTTGGTTAATGTGGTGTATTACATTGATTGATTCTTGTATATGAGCCATCATGTATATAAGAAATAAATCCAACTTAGTCACAGTGTCTAATCTTTTTAAT